>NW_007726158.1:1119570-1175738 GCF_000696425.1 Galeopterus variegatus | reverse complement strand
CCAGTGAGCGGGAGCCGGTCTGTATGTGGGATCCGAACCCTCGGACGGGAGCGCCGCCGTGCTTCCCAAGCGGCGCACTATCCAGTGCGCCACCGGGCCGGCCCAACAAGTTTGGATCCTCCTCATCCTTAGGGATCAAATCATGATTGGCTAAGCCAGTGATCTCAGACTTTAGTGTACATCAGAATCACCCAGAGAGTTTACTGAAATACAGATTGTTGGGCTCCACTTCTGGCATTTTTCATTCACTAGGTCTTGGGTAAGGCTTGAGAATTTGCATTTTTAATAAGCTTCCAGGTGATGCTACTGCTGCTAGTCTTGGAGTGGCACTTTAAGAGTAACCGGTCTAAGCCAATCATAGTGGTCTAATCCCCCTTGTCAGTTTAGGCACGGGCATGTGACTCAACCCTGGCCAATGATAACAGAGGGAAAGTCTCTGTGGGACTTCCCAGACATGTTTTTCTGTCTGACATTTAGAGCCATGTAGAAGGAAGGAGATCATCTCGTTTACTCATGAAGTCCCTACAATGGCTTGAGCCATGATGTGGCCATGGGGAGAGATGTTGCCAAAACTCTGAGGATGGCAAGTACACATTTAGGCAGTACATACCCCTTTTCTTGCAAATACCTTTGAGCTACTGAATTGACACAGCCTGGACTCACACTTCCTCTGGGCTTGTTCTATGTGAGATAATAAATCTATTATCTATTAGTGCTTAAGTTCCTTTTAGTTGGACTGTCTGTTACATGGAGCTGAATATATTTCATTGATGCAAACATTATTTTGTCTACCTGATGAGCAAAATCTTTAAAGGAATATAATACACATTGGCTAATAAAGATGTGGGGAAAAAGATGCTTTACTTTGTTGCCAGTGAAAATGTGAAAAAAACCCAATAATCTTTTAAATATACAATCTGGAAATATTTATTAAAATTTAAAATATGAAGGGTCTTTGAAAAGATCATAGAAAATGTGTATTATAAAAAATTTTGCACAGATTTCAAAATTTTTTACATCAAAATAAACGCATACTAACTTCTTATAACATGTCTGAACAGGATCAAATCTGAGGCACTAAGAAAGATAAAACTTCACTTTGAAAAAAAGCACCTATTGGAGTAACATGAATTCTTCTAAAATTGAAGCAAGAACAAGCATCAAATTTATGGTGAAGTTTCGTTGAAAGAATGTTGAAATCATTGAAGCTTTACAAAACATTTATGGGGACAACGGCCCAAAGAAATCAGCAGCTCACAAATGAAAAAGTCCCTTCTTAAAAACTCATTTTAAAAAGGAATGATATAATGTTGAAGATGAATCCTGCAACAGCAGACCATCCATATCAATTTGCATGGAAAAAAATAATCTTGTTTATGCCCTAATAGCAGAAGACCAATAATTCACAGCAGAAATGATAGCCAACACCATACACATCTCAATTGGTTCAGCTTACATAATTCTGAGTAAAAAAATAAAGCTGGACAAACTCTCTGTTTGATGGGTACCAAAACTTGTGCACAGATCAGCTCCAGACAAGAGCAGAGCTTTCATTGGAAATTGTAAACAAGTGAGATCAAGATCCTGAAGCATTTCTTCAAAGAACTTTAATAGGAGCTGAATATGGTTTTACCAGTACAATCCTGAAGACAAAACACAATCAAAGCAATGGCTACAAGAGGTGAAAGTGATCAAGTTAAAGCAAAAGCAGACTAGTCAAGAGCAAAGATCATGGCAACAATTTTATAGTTTGGGGGGATGCTTAATGCATTTTGCTTGTCAGCTTTCTGGATGGCCAAAGAATGGTAACATCTGCTTGTTATGAGAATGTTTTGAGAAAGTTAACCAAAGCTTTAGTAGAAAAATGCCCCCAAAATCTTCATAAGAGGGTCCTTCTCCACCACAGCAATGCTCCTGCTCATTCCTCTCGCCAAGCGAGAATAATTTTGCCAGTTCCACGGGGAAATCATTAGGCATTCACTTTACAGTCCTAATTTGGCTCCTTCTGGCATCTTTTTGTTTCCTAATCTTAAAAAATCTTTAAAGGGCACCCATTTTTCTTCAGTTAATAATGTCAAAAAGACTGCATGGACATGGTTAAATTTCCAGGACCCTCGGTTCTTTAAGGATGGACTAAATGGCTGGTGTCATTGTTTACAAAATTGTATTGAATTTGATGAAGCTTCTGCTGAAAGATAAAGTTTATATTTTTTATTTTTATCTTTTAATTCCAATTTTTCCATAAACTTTTTAAGGCCCTCTCATACACAAATATTTTATCATAGAAATCTTACGTTCTGAAATCTAGCTTATAGAAAAATAGTACCTATATAAAAATATATATTAAGGCTATTTATTGCAATTTTTTGCCAAATATAAAATAAAAAGAAATAACTTGGATATACTGTACTTCACTATAGGAATATTGAAATGATTGTGACACATCCCCTTTATGGGATATTATGTAGCTATTTTAAAAATTGAGTTAAATTTATTTCTATTGACCTGGATAGATATCCATAATGTGTTGTTAATCTGTAGAGAGAGATATAGTTTATTTATGATCTTGTAAAAACAATAGCTCCCTAAACCTTTATACATTTGTTTTATATTTATAGAAGCATGAAAAGGATGTGAAAAGATGAACTCACTGATAACACTGATTTAAAGAAAGTATATGAGGAAGAGAGTAGGAAAGTTTAAAAAAAAATCTTGGTGACAATACTTAGTAACAAAGTACAATTTGTAGAACGCTATTGATATTATTGCAAATATGTAAAAATTGATGATGTATGATGTACGAGGAGCTGACTATATCAGGGACAAGTTCAAGCTTTTATTAAATTTTGTAATACGATATGGGGCAATTGTATTCTTGAACTTCGATTATGTTAATTGTTTTGCATCAAGGTAACCTTAAAAATGTGAAATGTTAATGTTGAAATTTAAAAGTCCAGTTGGCAAGGCTGAAGGTGTAAACATTGTTATGGGCTGGGGAAGTAAAGTGAAAGTGAAAGTCCCTGGAGGTGAGGAGAGTAAAAGTCATTACCTCTTTTGCACAGAAATCACTAAGGCAAATTCAGGCCTTGGGATAGGAAGGATAACCTGAGCCAAACTCTTCAATAAATGGGAGAATGACTGCAAGATTGGTAGATGACAGAGAAGAGGAAAGAAAAATGACGGCATGAATTTAAAACAGGAAGAGACTGGCACCAAGTTGGGAGGCTTCGATTAAGGCACGTGGTACAGTGGGAATTTTTGAAATGGCCAAGGGTGCTCAGGAATCTGTTGCTTCTCCCTGTCCCCTCCCCAATTCTCTTGTTTCAGTATCTGAGGGGAACTTCAGCTCCATTTGGCTGCTCTTCCTGTAGGCTCAGGTAAGCCAAATTCTATCATCGCTCCTCTGCCTATGCTGCTCTCCCCATCCCACAGCCCTGTCCCTTGTCCTCAGCCTACGTCCATCCTTCAGGCTCAACCTGAAGGCTTTTCTCCTTCATGACTTCCTTGAGAGTTCTGACTCCAAGAAATGTGCTTCTCATATGAATTCCTAATGCAACTTAGCACTTCATCACAGACTGCCATTTATTAGCCTTCAGTGGTTCTCTACCTCTAAATCTTGTTTCATAACAGCAATATCAAATCTTCATCATTCCCTTCAAGCCTTCCACCCTATCAAGTCCTCATTCTATTTTACTCCTTCATTTGAAAGAAAAAGACATCAGTTGGAGAATCCCTCCTATTCTCCCTCCCTCCTCCCAGTCCTCCTTCATGTCTTCTCACCAGGGAGGAAGAGGTGTCTCAAAGACACACCCCAACTGCTGGCTGGATCCTCTTCGGTTACTAGTGATGCTCCAGCACTAGCCTCGGTGCTGAGTAGACAGGGATGAACCATAAAAACATGGTCCCTGACCTCACAGAGGTTAGAATGCAGTGGAGAGCAGGCATTTGTAATTGCAAATAGGATGAGTGCTAAGTCGTGCCCGGATTCTCTCTCCTCCTGTCTTCTTGGATACTGCCATTGATGATCTCCTATGATCTTCATTACCTTCAAACTCTTGCTTTCTATAACATTCCCACAATCAAAATTTGCCGTCTCATCTTAAGTAAGATAACATTTCCTTTACCTCACGTTTCCCTTCAGATAAAGTCTTACATTGTCCTGCATTCCACAGCAAAACTTCCAGAAAGAGTTGCTCATAAGCACTGTATTATTTTTCTTACTTCCCCTTGCAACGTGGCTTCTGAAGCACTTTCCCAGTGCTGCCACCACCAGATCTTGAAACCGCTCTCTCCAAAATCAATGACTTTGATTTTGGTGAATGCTTTGCACATTTTTCAGTTCTTATTTGACTTCTCGGCAACATTTAATGTTCCTCACCATTCCCTGTTTTTCCACACCCTCTTTGTTTGGCTTTAGACACTTCACAATCTCCTTAGTTTTCTCTCACCTCTTTGGCTACTCTATTTCCATCTCCTTTCCAAATTCATCTCCTACTATTAGACCTTTAAAGTTCGGGTCTCCCCTCTTTTCACTTGGTATTTTCCACCTAGGTAATCTCATCCATACCTAAGCCATAAATTAACATCTCAGGATGATGTTTCCACATTTATATTTCCAGCTCAGATCTCCTCTCTGAATTTCAGACTAATGCTCCAAACAGTCCTTGTGCAATTTCCTCCTGGAGTAATTCTCAAAATCTTTGACCAGCTAAGGACCCGTTACGGTGTGCTCCATATCACCTTGTATTTCCCACTATTACCATTTTTCTACCTACTTTTTTTGGTGACTTTATCATCTGTCTTCTTCCATGGGATAGATTTTGTGAAGGCAGGAACCCCAGAACTATGTCTTACTCATCACTTTACCTACAGTGTCTAGCAAATTGCTAGGTTTGTAATTACCACTTGCTGAAAGTCTGGATTGATAAATTTAATGATCTGATATAAACCATTGTAATATTATCTTCTTTGTTTTAAAGGGCTTCAATATTAGTATGCCTTTCATCTGTTGCACTATCATAGTATTTTAATAACTGATACTTTTGTGAAATACAATAAAAACAAATTACTAAAAAATGAAGCAAACAGGAACAAAAAATGTAAGCCCAATTTTTCATTACTAGATTCAAGACTAGATGTTACTGTTGGATAACTCCAAAATTTTCTAAATGATTATTCTAGATTTCTGTAATTCTCCTGACCTTGAACAGTGACAAATAGTTTGTAGACCAACACTGGACAGCAGACCATACTTTGAGTAACCCTAGACTGGATGACAGAGGTAGTCATACCTAACTTTTTTACATCTTTCCTAAATCATTTTGCTTGCAGAAAAACACCCTCTCATGGTTGTAGAGGAAGAAAAATAATTTTCTTTCTACCCTTCATATTTCTTAGATGAGATGGACCTCTGTAACGAAAGACAGATTAATAAGAGAAAAACGAACAGAGGTTTATTAACATGTATTTCTCATATATACATGGGAGATACCCAGAGAAATGAGTAAATCAAGAGGTAGCTTTGGATTCAGTCTTAAATACTATCATCTGCTGAAACAAAAGAAGTGTGTGAGGGGAGGCCAGTTATAGATAGATGCCCAGAAAAATGACAGTAAACAAGGGTAAGTTTTGTTATGCAGATTTAAGTCAGTGCCTTATCCATGGATAGGAGTCTCTAGTGATTTCGTCATCTTTCTCTTCCTGATAGAGAGCGGGACATACTGTTAAAAATGAAGATTCCTTATAGATGCAAATTCATCTTATAAAAGGGTTAACTTACAGTCTGTTTTTGGAGCTTCTCCCATGTCTACAGTTTCTCTAAATAATCCTATGCCAAAGAGGCATATGTTGAGGTGTCTTGTGCTGGTCTCCTACATAGTTAAACCCTGAAGTGGTAGTAGACGGTGCAAATGTTGAGGAGGGTTCTCTGAAGTGGGGTGGGGAGTATCAGTGCACATGTGCACAACAGGGGCTGCCAGATGGCTTTTGCTGTGTGACCATTACCGAGTCCTTGACAGAGTGGCTACGGAGTGAGTGCCCACAGTTGTACAGTCTTATCTTTGGCACTAAGTGCTTTAAAACCAAAAGACTTCCTGAAAATACTCTCATCCTTTCACTGTTTATCAATAGTGTCTCCAGAACCCCTCAAGAACTACAATTTTTATGACCTTTAGAAAATTCTTGCACTGTTTCTAATAAACAGATGAGAACTGCAACTTTTCAAGGAATGGCTAACTGTTGCTTTTTGTTTTTAATTTTTCTAGGACCAAATATCAATGGACACTAAAAGTTTGGCATGACAGGATCTACTGTTTTCCCACATAATTTTTCACATTAAAATTATGGGGAAGTTTCAACCTCTTCCCCTTGTCAACTTTGGATTATTTCTCTGTTTAATATTTGAAGAACTAAAAAAAGCCCAGCCGCAAACTGGAATCACGTTTTATCTCAGGCAGAAGTTGCTGAACAGAAAGCTCAGATTTAATGTCTTGTTTGAGTTGCCAGGTTTAACAAACATAAATACAGGACACTCAGTTAAATTTGAATCTCATAAATAACCGAACAATTTTTCATATGAGCATGGACATGTCCCTTGTACTAAAAATTTATTCTCTTTATCTGAAATTCAAATTTAACTGAGTATTCTGTATTTTATCTGGCAATACTGCCTTCTGTAAATTATTTTGTTTAAAGAGACCTTTTTCCTATGTTACTGCTGTGAGGTTTTGTGTGTGTGTGTGTGTTTTGTTTTTTAGGTTTTTTTCCCCACTCTACACTATTACAGCACACTTTTTAAAAAGCTCTCTGCCAGTCCCCAGCTCTTTATCAATGACATCATTAGCATCACCATAGCTCTAAATTATGTTAAAACAGGATTAGAACTACTGACAAATTGTAAAGACAAGAGGCTCCCAAGGAAGTTAGGATCAAATTATGATCAAGAAAGGAAAGGAAGGAAATGCCAACTTTCGTGTGTAGATAATGCTCAGCATAGTGAATGCTCTGTAATGGAGTCAGACACAGAATACCCTTGGGAGGCCCATGGGCATTCAGCCTCGCATTTCACAGATGGAGAAACTTGAACACAAAGGGAGTTAGTGACTTCTTGAGGGGGGGCAGGAAGCAGCTGTGTAAAGGAATGGGGGAAGAGAAGAGAAAGAAAATCTTCCAAAACCCAGTCTTACCTAGCAGAGCATGGAGAAGGCAGACATCACTGAAATGTGACTATTTTAAAATATCTTTCTTCTAGGCAATGGGAAAGTTTTGTCTCTGCAATCGCACCCTTTATAAGCACAAATGATGGAATCAATACAGTCTAAAAATTGAAAGGGATATTAGAGAACATTTATTCCAATTCCTTCACTGTATTGATGGAGGAATTGAGACCCAGAGGTTGTGTGAATTTACCAAGCTATATAACTGGTAGGAGTCCACGTGGGCCTAGGACTAAGGACTTCTGTTCTCAGTGGTTTTACCCAGCTTCTTTCAAATTAGTAATTGATCCATAAGCTATAGAAAGAAGCCAGGGTGAGTCTTCTCAACCAAGGAAAGTGACTCCCATGAATTAGATAATAATTGGTTTTAAAATGTCCCTCTCTTTTCAGTAAGTTTAGAAACTTCCATTTAAAAATAAGATTGATCTTGTTAAAGGATAAATTATAAAAAAATATAGAATTATAATACATACAAACAAAATAAACATGTGTAAACTTTTATTTAACTCATTAATTAATAAGGAAACCAGTTAGATGTTAAAAATAGTTTAAACGATGGCTTGATATATAGAAATAATATGTTATATTATCTACTAAATGCTATGGGCTGAGTTATTTCTCCCCCAAATTCATATGTTAAAGCCCTAATCCCCCATGAGATTGTTATGGAGAAAGGGTGATGATTTAAGGAGGTGACTAAGGTTAAATGAGGATATTAGGGTGGAGCCCTAATCTGACAGAACTGGTATCATCATAAAAGAGGAAGAGACACTAGAGATCTCTCTCTTCTCAAACATGTGGGGACACAGCAAGAAGGTGGCTGTCTGCAAGCCAGGAAGAGAGCCCTCACCAGAACCTGAGCATTCCGGCACCCTGATCTCAGACTTCTGAAAAGTTAAAACTTAATTTCTGTTGTTAAAGTCACTCACACTATGGTATTTTGTTATGGTAGCCCAAGCTGATTAAAAGACTGAAAAAAATCCATTTGCATTGTGTGTTAGTCCATTTCTGTTGCTTGTAACAAAATATCTGGAACTGGTGATTTTTTTGTCCTTCGTTTTTAAGTACCTAGAAGATAAATTTTTTAAACTATTCGGAAGTGATAAAAATCCATGTTGTTTCTAGATGATCCATAATAAAGGTCTCATAACAATGGTAGGAACACAAACATTCTTATTGTCACTATATTCTTCCTTAATGAATCATAGATTTAAAGTTGGGAAGGAGTTTAGAGACTATAGAACATTCTTCCACCAGTTTGTAGTTTCTTCTACATTAATCTCCAGAGATTAAGTCTCTTCTCAAATATTTTCAATTATCTCAGCACTTTATAAAGAATCCCTTTTCATTGTTGTACAGCTGCAAAGTTAATCATAACTGTTTCTTAGCCTTAAAAACATTAAAAAATATATTAATCCAAAAAAATTTTAACAACTTAGAGGAATCTGCTAATGCTCTAATCTAATAGTGTAGGAGCAAAGGGAAAACTTCCCCCCCGCCTCTAAAAGTTCACTGAAAATAAACTGACAGTAAACAGATTGATAGGAGAAAAAGTCACAAAATGTATTTAACGTGCATAAGCCTAAGGTAATTGCAGGAGGATAATTACCCAGTAACCCAATGAGGTCCAGATACTTGCATATACTTCTTCATAGGGAAAAGGGAGATGGGGAAATGTGGCAATTTTTGAGGAGTAGCAAATGATTGTAGAAGAGATGAATAGACCCAGGAGACAAAAACTAGTTTGCAATTGATTTTCTTTGGAAATTGAATGGTGCTGGAGAACAAACACTAATTTGGGATGAAACTTGTCTGGGCTCTAAGTGTTGCATTTAATTTTTAGTCTCTTCCTCTGTGATATGTTTTTAATTATTTTTTTTCCTTTTTGTCTTTTTTACTGACCAGTAACGGGATCGCAACCCTCGGTGTTGTGCCCGCACCGCACTCAGCCAGTGAGCGGGAACCGGTCTCCACATGGGATCTGAACCCTCAGCGGGAGCGCCGCCGCGCGATATGTTTTTAATTTTATCTGGTTAATGAAATTTCATGGAAGAGATTGAGATTCAGGAAGCGTTTCTTTTTGGCAAGACTTTTTGGGGTTTTTTTTGGCAAGGTAGATAAGGAAACTTTAGAAAACAGCTTCATCTTGTGCTTTGGGGGAGACAGAGGATTGGGGGTGGGGGGCTGAGAGAGACCTGAGGCTGCCTCTTTAGTTCAGCATATCAAAGCACCATATTTTCTGGTATCATTTCATGAGCCCTAACAACAGCTACTAACTGTATTATATTAATCCATTTGTAGGAATGGAACTCTTCCAAGATTTGCCACCCCTGAATTCATATAACAGAAAAAGCATAGATTAAATGTTGGGAGATATAGATAATGATGATAGATAAATAGATAGATAGATAGACTTCTGAGAAAGCTTTAAACTCTCCTTAATTCAGTCTACATTGCTTTGACTGCTCTATAAAATTCCACTTATTTGCTTGACCTTTGCTGAGATTTTCGTGATGACAATAATTATAACTTTCATACTATTTAGGAAGCCTGTAACTATATTTACAAAAAAATAAATAATTCATCCAAAGCTAACCAAGGAGGTGAGGTTTGTTTGTTTGTTTTAGTGTGTAGGGTTGTCATTATAAACTGATGGATTTTAACATGTTTTTGCATTTCCATCCATTGCTATTATTCTTTTTTGACATTCAAATTTTCCCTTTTTGGGCCAGTAGAATTCACTTCAGTTTGGCTCCTGATACCCTTTGATACAGTCCCAGTAGTCTTAGAAAGTTTTTGTGCTTTTTGATATAATATCTTCCAGGCTTATCTTGTATATTCTGCCACAGACCTGGTATCAGCTATTTTTTAAAACCCTGGTTTCTTTAAGAGAAAAACAGTATTTATATCACATAGTCTGTGCCATGAGAATCAGAATAATACTACCAGTATGAGGGTACCAACTCATTATTATAACTGATAAGGAATGGAAAAAAGGTCAAACATTTATACTGCTTTTCATGAACAGATTTTATCTTAAGGTAACCAAATAAGGGAATATTCTTCTTAATAGAAGATGTCCAACTAATAAATGCAGAAAGAATGGTATAACTAGAATATTACCATTTCGCAATCCCTAATGAAATAATGGATTTAGACAATTATCATCTATGGCTGCTCAAATGATTAGGTGGAAAGCTGATGAACAATTTATGATAGATGGATCAAGCTGACATCAATCATTGATCAATTTTCCAATTATCATGATATAACAAAAAAAAAGTATGTGTCTCTTGATATCATGCAATAGGAAGTACAGAGCTCCACGTACAGATTGTCCTTGCAAAATAAATAAATAAAATGGAACTTAATCAAGCCTTTAGATCTAACTACCAGTTTGCAGAATATGCAGATATGCTGGAGGTAACAAATATGTTAAATGACACAATGAGGCACAATTTTACAACCTTGTTTCTTAACAAAAACATTCAAGAATTAAAAAAGAAAGGAGGGGGAACCTGTAGACCAAGAGAAATTCACAAGACATATCAACCAAATTAGTTTGTGGACCTTTTTTGATTCCTGATTTGAAATAACCAACTGTACAAAATATTATGAGACAATTGTTACACTTCTCTCTGTGTAACAGAGATGCAAAAAAGGATTACTCAAAGCATCCTGAATGAGATGAGAAGCCTAAAGGGTCTGTACCTCAGCAACTCCCCTGTTAGAAGGAGAAAACTGGGTACAGCCCTGATTCAAAGTTAGCTTCTGTTTTTTGTTGTGAAGACAAGGAAGTTTTACAAGTAAATCCAGTTGATTCAATCATTACAAAAGGACACAAGGACATGTTCAGTGTTACAAAAGTTACCTATGACTAAGTATAGCTTAAACAATGAAACTAGTAACGTCAGTAAAATTAACAATGTGACATTCCAAAGTACAATTTGTGAAAAGCTAAGTTGGTCAAACTGGCTCATTATCTAAAGTATAACCTCTCCTTAAGCAAAACTTACATTCTCATGATAAAATCTAAGTACAATTATCTCTAAAGTTTCCCCCAACAGACAGCTTGCCCCTAACAAACACTTTTTTCAGAACTTTCCCTTCAGCAATTCTTAAAATCTCTTAACAGGACTGGTATGACTACCACCTGTTAGTTCTAAAATCATTAAAGTATACAATCCTATACCTAAGCAGTGATTAGAGTTGATTAGATGGGCTGTTGCCTGGCTATCTGTGGGCTGTGGCCCCCTACCCGAGGGCTTTAGCCCCACAGATGTATTTACCTAAAAACCTTACAATATTCTAAAAATCAAATGAGAATCAAGATTTCTAACCCTCCACAGACAATCTTGAAAATTTGAATATTTGTGATGATATTAAAGAATCACTGACTTAATCATGCCATTTTGTTTATGGTTTAAAAGTGGAGGTGTAGATATGGAACAAAATTGTACATGTAATGAAGATGGGTTTAAAGCATGTCATTCTCTCTACATTTTGTAATCTTGCTATTTTTATATGTTTGAAATTTTCCACAATGAAATATTTAGAACATTTAAAATGCATGTACTCTTTCACTTAGCAATTGTATTCTAGGAATTTATCCTGGAGATATACTTGTATACATGTATACATGAATATTCATTTCAGCAGTATTATAATAACAAAAGATTAGAAAGGGTCTAAATGTTCATCATTAAGGGACTGCTTAAATAAATTAATGTACATTTATCCATTGAAGTACCATGAGGTCATTAAAAAAAGAATGAGGCAGCATTAGATATACAATTAGGAATGATCTTGTCTAAGACATGATGTTATGTGAAAAAAGCAAGGAGAAAACAATTTGCGTATCTAAAAATAAAACACATACTCTTTTTTAGCCTTCTATTTTCTCTTATTCAAAAAACATAATCAAATTTATTATTATTACTTTTTACATTGCACTTTCAAAAGGAAAAATAATTTTTAAAACTTTGCAAAAGTGCTTAGACCAATGTCTCACTAAATAATTAAATTAGATGATGTACAGTGGATATTGGTTGTATAACATGTAGCTCTTAAATACCATCATTTTAGGTCTGAACTCAGAGTATGGTGTTATAACTCCAAGGTCAAAGGTTTGGACCCCTGTACCAGGCAGCTGCCAAAGTAAATAAATAAATACCATCATTTTAACCAAATTCATGGAATTAATAAATAGAAGAGGATCAGGAGAGGTAATTGTTATTTCCTGTGTTCATCTACAGGAGTCACATGAAAAAGTAAAATTTGAAAAGAGACTGAATTAGCAGCTAGAAAAATTTGCAGCTTTTATAACTGGAGACATGTAGCAGAACAAGATTAAATCCCAACACTGGAAAATGTAGTTGCTCAACAATACCATTTGAAAGTATCAGGAGATATGTTTCATGTTTTTATGTTTTTACACTTCATACCTACAAAAGAGTTCCAGAAACCTCTGAACAAGGGTTAGAACTAGAAATCTGAAGACTTGGTCTAATCTTTAGGACCCAGACAGTTGCAAGTAGTGGAAAACTACTAACAAAAACTACTAGTGGTAGCTGAAATCAGAGCTTGCCAGATAGTGCCTGGCACATTGTAGTGCTGGAATGGAAGATGCTAAGATACTGTTGTTTAAGTGACTGATTCCTCTTGACCCTCAGGGCAACCAGGTGAACTCTGAAGTTCTGAGTCCTCAGGCTCTTACATTCATCCCAGTGTGCTATACAAACATGATCATTTCTATATGCATCAAAATGTGAAAGACTGAGAAATACTGCCTTAAACCATGAAGACTTTTATTACTTTACGCAACACAAAATATGGAAGAGAAGCGTCCAGGTATGTTTGGTTCCTCCATGACATCACCAAAGATCCATACTCTTTGAATCCTTGTCCTCTGCGACCCTGAGTGTGCCTTTGCCATCCTCATGGTGGCTGCTGCAGTTCCAAAAATGACATTCTCATATGACTGTGTGTAAAACAGGAAGAGAAAGTTGCTTCTATCTACCCCCCCACCACCACCACTTTTTTTTGGTGGCTGGCTGGTATGGGGATCCAAACCCATGACCTTGGTGTTACAAGGCTGCACTGTAGCACTGTAACCAACTGAGCAAACCAACCAGGATCAAACAATGGTAGTTAATTTAAAAACATTCATTTTCCATTTCAGAGTCTAAGTCTGCTCTGTGATTGTCTTAAACCCCTCTAAGTTCTCTGAAGCTGAGCTATACAACATGAGATGGATCACTGACATTTTAGTTGCTGCCGTAATAATAGTAGCACCAGTAGTAATAACAGTACTTATTGGTCTTGACTTTAGAAAACTGTAATAACAGTGTAGTTACCATTCTTTGACACAAATTCAAAACAGTGGAAAGAGGAAGCCTAATGCAGAAACATCTGGGAATCAATAATCTGTCATTGCCAGCATATCTTGGTCTGCAACGTATAGTAGTCTCAGATGACATTTTCCAGTCCTTTGCCATCAACTTCCCCTAGTTTAAAGGTAAGAGGCCATGGAGGAATAAGGGTGAAAATAATGAGTAGGAGAAAGGACAGAAAAGTAGAAGGGATACTTAAGAGTTCTTTGATTTACTTGAGCTGAGAAAGAAAACTTCAGTTTCCAAAAAGTCTTTCCCATGCTTTCTCCATTGCTGCCATGTAGGATGCTTGTGGTAGTAACAGAAATCTGTACTGAAATGTCTTAAAAGTAAAGACACAGTTCATTATTTATGGACATGACTGAGGGAACATACAGCATCAGATACTACTTGAATTTTGTTATCATGAGGAAAGCTGGTATGGAAACTAAGCTGATATAAGAAGATGAACAAACTAAGAGGCTGTCAAAGAAATGGAGCTATTTTATTTTTTTAAGTCAACTTGGTTTGGGTTTTCTGTACTTGAAACCCCAAATAGCCTAATGGATGCATCATTTAAATGGTTGGTTCTATATCACCAGGAGATCAAAGAAAGGGATTGGGACTGGGACATGGCGAAAACGAGCCACCTTTTCCAAAAACTGATAAATCAAAAAGAAATATTAAAATATTAAAACTACATAATTGATTGCAGAGCACACTCTAGAGCACTGAATTTTCAAAAACTTTTTTAAGTGGTCACTAGCATAATACCTAAAATATTTCTAAATATATTCAGATGAGATATCTGAGATTTCTCTCTGATCTTTTGGCTTAAAATATTCTTATTCACTGAAATCTCCAGGAGTGCTTTCTGATATCTATAGTACATAGGATGCTGGTCACAACTGTAAACTTTTTATTTTGAAACCCTAAATAAGCACAAAATTTCCTTGTCTGATTTTTGTTCTGAACAGTAACCCAGCCTGCGTGTGTGTTCATGATTTATAAACCACAAAGGAGAAATCTGGGCCAAGTTTCAGGTGAAACTTCTTTTTTCCCCGTGGTTTCAAGTCAGGCAAAAATCAATGTTTCAAGTCCATTAAAAGAGAAAGTTATTGATGTCAACTGACAGGAATTCAGATATAAGGTTTTCCAACCCTGCGGTCTAAGCATCAAGCACCAGAGAAAGAGCTCCATTATTCAAATCATTCCATTTGGTAGCCATTACTCTCAACAGATGAATGTGCTTTGCTTAGTTTCTGTTTGTAAACTAAACTTTAAATTAACAAATTAGAGCAGCAACTCATCCAAAGCTAAGAAAGTTTAAGGCAAAAGGATCTCAAGATCAAATTATCAAAGCAAACCTCTAGGGTGCTCATTTTAGATAGTATTTGTAGACTTCTTATTTGGTCTATTAAGGAATAAAAATGTCCCAAGTCTCTTATTGGGCTTATTGTACACACATGGTCTCAAGTGTAATAAAGAAATCTCAAATAACAATTTTTCCAAAAGCTTATACAGGCACATAAAGTCTTTGAATTAAAATTACTCTTTCATTAGCAAGATTCATAGTCCTAAAAGGACTGGGTTCCACATAGAACTGCAGAAAAGAGATGTAAACACATTTACCTCTGATTGTGAGAGCTAAGGGGTGGAGGTTGTAAAGAAGAAAACCACATGACAAATGAAGGGCTCTGATTCCTAACCCAGGAGACAGTCATCTCTTCTCTGCTCTGAAAGAGTAAGTTGGCCTAAGAAATATGTGCCTGCCCAGGGCAACCTAACCAATATGTATATGAATGACATGTACCTAAGTACACATCAGATATCTAAAGAAATAAAGTTGTGCAACCAAGAGTAAATTTCTTTTAAGCCCATGATTCTCCAAATTTACAGTCTATGAGAAACCTGTGAAGACCTTGTTAAAAATGTCAGCCCCTGTGATAGCCCCTCCAGAGTTTGATTCAGGAGGTCTGGAGTGAGGCCCCTTAGCTCACACTTTTCATAACTTCCCAGGTGATTCTGATACAGTGAGCTGTGTGTCTCTCTCTTTGAGAAATACTGCTTTAGATTGTGGATAGCTCTAACCCAAGCTCAATAGGAAAAGCGGTACCACCTGGCATCATTCTATCTTGAATTCCATCAAGATATTGGATATTGGTTGTATATTTCGGTGCCCTCTTTCTATGAGTTTACTTTCCTAAGAATAGAAGCAGACAAACCTCAGTTTAGGACGTGGCTTAACTGTGCACTAGCAGTGTGACCCAGCAAAAACTACTTAATGTTCAATCATTCATTTATTCATTCAACAGAGATGCATGAAGTCCTTGGGCATAAAATCTTGAACAAACCTTTACATGATTTACATTAAGTAAAGGAAGCAACATATAAACAGAGACATAAATAGGTCAATTCCCGAGATTGGTGAGTGAGATTTAAAAACTAAATCAAACAGAATGAGATTGAGATTGACCCAGGGACAGGGAGGCCTACTTTATTGGATATACATGACTTGGCAAAGAAGTGCTGGCACAGGACAGAGAGAAAAAATTGGAGGCTGAACTTGTCCTTTTATCAGGAACCCATTCCCAGGGTAGCTAACTCACTCCTGAGATAACAGCATTAACTCACTCATTAATTTAAGAGGTGACCTAATCACCTTACAACATTCCTGTTTTCTCTAAGAGTGGAAAGCACTTCAAGGATCTTTGATTTCCAATGGAAAAAGCAACCCAAGAGTCTAATAGTAACTCTAAAGTTGGAAACGTGAGTAAAATAAGTATCTTGGATAGGATGATGGCTCATATGCTCCCTCTGTCCCCCACCAAAAGATCTCCTAAATCTCATGTGTAGGTCAGGCAACAGCAGCCTGGTTTCCCTATTCTTCCAGCCTGAACCAAATTTACAATGTTATGATTCCATCTTCTATAAAAATATATTAATATTTCTAATACTATCTCATTTGTTATTTTAAATAACAATCAAAGATGATTGGTCCAGGAAATGCATTTGTCATTCAAGAATCTATCCATGGCCAACAAACATTCATTAAGGGACTGCCAAGGACTAAATTTATTTAGTACAGTGGTGTCTAAGCTTTATTTTTTTTTTTTTAAAGCAGGGACAATTTTCTTCAAACAAAATCTTTCAAGGCAGTCCAACATGTGAAACAAACCATAAAGCACCTTTGGTTAAAGCAGGGGCCTTGGGCCTGAAATGGGCCTCTCAGATTGTCCATTACTCTCCAAGCAGATCCCTGCAGAGTTTGGAAGAATTTGAAAAGTAGTATCATGAGTGAAAAGATTCAATAATCCTCAGGTACTGACAGAAAATAGATTAAAATGTTTGGGGATAATTGCCCAAATGTTAATTACTCATTCTTTTTCTATAAGAGAGATTTTGGAGGCTACACATTATATATCAAACTCTTCATAGTTTTAATATTTGATGTGCCTTTTTATCAAAGTTCCTATAACCTATACTGTTCAAGTAGCTGTCCTGAATCTTCTAACTGCAAGAAGCCCCATCTCCCTTGTTGAAAGATAAACTTAGGCACATTAGAATGTTAACGAGTTTACTTGAGCAGACAGAAATTCATGAATTGGGCAGCACAAAATTGCAAATAGTGTGGACTCCATTGAGGGAGCGCAAAGGAAAAACTTTTTTATAAGGTGTTCATGAAAGCAAGACAAGGAAAATATTTGATTGGTTAAAGTGGGAAGTCCCCAGTTAGAGATTAGTTGACAGTTTCCGATTAGTAAAGTTTGTTTCATTTTACCCTTTACATGGAGTTGAGTTTTGGTTTCCTCACATAGGAACCCAAGGCTCTGGAGCCATCTCAGCCTAATGGCTTCTCAACTGGTTATGTTTACACCTTTCAGTCATTCATCACTACAACATCCCTCCAATAGCAACTAGGACATAAAAAACTAAAAGTTCCACCAGGTGAAAGGTGCAAGACTCCATCACAAATGTTCATGGGAGGTAGTCAACCAGTCCCTAATATATCCCAAGTGAAATGAATTGATTTAAATAAGAGTTTGGGGAGATACAAACTGCTGTGATTTTAAAAAAAAAAAATTCTCGCTCTCTACCTACCAATAGTATGATCCACGGCAAGTAACAATTTCTCCAAGTTAGCTGTTGTCTGTTCTATGAAAGAGGGATAATAAATATTGCCTTTCTTATCTAAGAATGGTAAGTAATCAGCACTCAATAAATGCTAGTTTCTCCTTTTCGCTCTTTGGTTTTCAACTGTATAGCACTGTATTTCCCATCTGGGAGTCTGCAGGGATGGGGGAGAGCTGTGCCACTATTTGTAAGCTATGTATGCCTACTGTGTTCTCATGTGTCAACTGCTGTTATGACAGAAAAATGCAAATTAATATAAAGTGTTTATCAAACTCAAGGTAGCCCTTTTTAAAAAGTATACATATCGTAAAATTTCTCTTCATTTATGTAAAAGGCCATAAAATAGGTTGATATTAAGAGGTCCTTCGACTTCCAAAGAGTGGGAACAGCTTTGAGATTCACAAGGCTGGAAACAAAAGCACAGCTTCAATGCTCTATCCCTCACTTTAAATCATGTTGCCTTCCGAATCCAGCCAGCAGCAGATAAGGACAATAGCTTTGCTTTTCTTCACTTGGTCTGTGGAGTTTCCTGGCTTCCTGCCCCCTCTCCTTGCCTGTCCAGGTCTGTCAGGATCTTGGGTTTCCCCTAAGTGGCAGCCGGGGAGGCGGGCCACTGAGTCCCAGGCTCTGTGGCGGTGCTGGGGAAGACAGCCCCGGACTGCATCTGATTGCTAATGAGTTTTCTGGTGGTCGAGCCTTCTCATCAGCACCTTTGTTTTTACAGGCTGTCCTTTTGTTGACTTGAGGCTTGTTGTCCTGGCCACTCAGGCCTGACTGTCTCCTTTTCTTTAGAGACTGCATGGGAGCTAAATTTAAACTTGATTAACAACATTTAGTCCGAGGAGGGTCAGGATACTATTTTCATGTTAAATGCTGCTCTTTCTGGTTCTGTTTTGTTTTGTTTTAAGACACAATAGACCCTCACAATGACAGCCCTTCTGATTTTGCTGCTATGCTTTGAGAGACAAAAAATAGCACCAAGTGTTTGGTGGTCAGACTCTGATCAGAGCTGGGGAGCGAGACTAAGGCATTTTTTGTGAGAATATGAGTATAATGTACTGTTGACAGGTATGTCTACAAACCTCACAAATGCTTCTTTTTTTTTTTTCCTTTTTGTCTTTTTTACCGACCGGTAACGGGATCACAACCCTTGGTGTTGCGCCCGTACTGGGGACCGGCAACGGGATTGCAACCCTCGGTGTTGCGCCCACACCACGCTCAGCCAGTGAGCGGGAACCGGTCTCCACGTGGGATCCGAACCCTCGGCGGGAGCAACGCCGCACTCCCAAGCGGCGCACTCTCCAGTGTGCCACCAGGCCGGCCCACAAATACTTCTAGTAATAGTATTTTTACTCTTCTCTACTGAGTAACTTCAACCTAATATTTGGGGCACAGCTTGAAGTCAGTTACTTCCAAGATATGTCAGGTTCCCTTCTGTACCCAATAACTTTTCCTTTCCGTCATTTTCCAAGGTGTGATTAAACTATTATTTATTAATCATCTGCTTTCTCTAGATTGTAAGCTCCATGAGAGAAGGCACAGCATCTCTTGTTCCCCGCAGAGGGGACCAAATATATAAATGAACAATGGCCAGATCACATATGAGAGTAGAACTCTGACCCTTAACCTCTGCAGCAACCACTTTTAGAGAGCAAACTATAACCTCTTGGTCCAGAATGGTCAGCAGAACAGTCAGGACTTGGTCAATTACTGCCAGCCTCTCTAATTTTGCCCCAACTTTCAACTCAGGACCAACAAGAGAAAGCAAAATATGCTCCCAAACCAATCACACAAATGCCCCGCTCCTGGTTGCCCACCTCATGCCAGCATGAGGCCTCCCCATGCCAACAGCCTTTGATCCTGGGGAGAGGCTCATGCTTTCATGCTGGACAGACATGCTGTTAAACTCTCTGCACCTCTGCCTTCCTCCACTTATTCTACCTGGCAAGGATGCTCCCTGCTCTATTCCAGCAACGCAAACTGTTCCATCTTCAAGGCCCACATCACCTTCCATATTCTACATTAACTCCTCCCCAATTATTCGTGTTTCCAACCAGAATCTTCTTTGAGTTCTATTGAGTAAGAATCTTCTTTCTGAACTCCTGTAAGACATCATTTAGAGTTCACATACAGTCTTTTCAACTGTATTATAAATTTCTTGAGGTAGGAGATTGTATCTTTTGATCTTTTTATATTTCACATGATGCCCTGAAAAAGTGTAAAAGAGAGTTAAGTATCATTGGATGAGCAAATACTGTGCATTGGCTGTTTTCATTTCTGCTACGTTATTGAATTTCTGCTTCAACCCTTGGGTAATGGTTATAGACTCCATTTTACAGGGGGATGGGCTGAGTTTCACAGAGCCTGAATAAATTCTCCAAGGTCATATGGGCAGCAGTGCCAAGTCTCATAGCTACGTCTTCTGACTCTTGGTCCAGATCCCTTTGAATATCACTGCACCTTCCACCCTGCACATTGTAGTTACAAATCAGTTATGTGTTCATTGGCAAATCCTGCTCAAATATCTAAAATGATGGCAAATATAGATTGGAGGACAAAGTTCCAAAGTTTCAAGTTATATTTTCAACTTCATTTGAAATTTTTAGTCGGTCACATCACATTTTTTTTGTTTGTTTGTTTGTTTGGTGTTTTGTTTTATTTCCCTGGAGCTTTGAACTCACAGGCCTATACCCATCTGCATAGCAACTTTAGTTTTTGAGTAAATGTTTTGAAACTTTTTAATAGCTATTAGCCTGATAACTAAAAACCAACATAGGCAAATGAGAAGCAATTTGACTGCAGTGGAAGTTTAGTTCAAAAATCAGTCTATTAGATAGTACAAGACATTGCCACCTCTTATGTTTTTTCTCTTGTAACTTCCATAATAGAGATGTGAAAATAAGCTATAAGAAAATCCTAGAGGTGAACAGACTAAAAGTAGCATACAATTCAGCATGGTAATTATAGTTAAAAGCATATCTACAAGGCTCAGGTGTGGAATTGGAATAATGCATTTATCTTACATTCTCTAAAGTTTACTTTAGAATATAGAATCATATTTTTGTGTTTAAAAGAAATGTTTCAATTGCAATACTGTAGATGTTAAGATTGACTCCTCAAGGTGTCTGTATTTTATTTTTTTCATGACAGATATGTGGAAAACGGGGGGTGAGGGAAAGAAAGACAAAGGATGTCGAGATTTTAGGAAGTCTTCCTTCTTCCCAGGGCAAACTCACAGACCCTAGATTTAGAATGGAAACATTCCAACGTTAACTACTTTGGGTACTCATTTCCCACCTGTGTGTCCCATTCTGCCATAAAACCTTTCCCAGGTGGCACGCTGTTCCCACAATTACTTTAACTAAGGGCGCTGAGATCCCAGTGATGGCCACCCAAACCTTCTGATTTGGAGGCTAAGGATGTTGTATAAAGTCACCTAACAGACCACATACAAATTTCTTCAAAAGCAGCCACTTCCCAAAAGGACAACTGTCAAGACTTTCAGTACACAGCCTTAAGATCCAGCCTAGACTTAATTATCATATTCCTCTGGTCATTGCTTTACTGTAAGACAAAGCTAAAATGCCCTGCTTGCAACCAACGGCAGATAGTCTTCTCTCCAGAATGCTGCACTTGCCCAGGATGCCCAGCATCTTGGAAAAATGTGATGGCTCATAAAAAGGACATAAGAGAGAATGATTTATTTGGCAGCCAACACCACAAACTCAGGCCTAATCTTCCTTGCTTAGAACTAGAGTGGGCAATCAAGCAGAGGGCTCAGTGAAATACAGACAAAAGCTTGAAAAGACATTAATTACACCTCTACTTTTTTTGCCTGTGGGAGAATTCTTTGTGTGTTTGCTACATAGAAATACTTGTATTGTTTTAATCAAGAAACCTGTGACAGAAAATGTGGGTGAATATAATTGCAATGGGAGTGAGAAAGGAGGGAGGTCGAAGAGACATCAATAAATGTGGGCAAACTATGAAGTCCAATCAGAACCTCACTTCAGTCCCAAAAAATGGCCACTCAATCACTCTAATCACACTGACAACTTCCCCATCTTCCCACAGCACTCAGGCCCATCACTCCATTAACCTTGACTTTGTTATACATAGGTGTATATATATTCTTTATTTTTTTTTAAATTTTAGCATTTACTTGTACATATTTGTGGGGTACAGTATATTGTTTCAATACATGCATATTCTGCACAATGATTCACGTAGGGTACATAGCATAGTTTTGTGTGTGTGTGTGTGTGTGTGTACATATATTCTTATATCTCCATCTCTTCGTATATATGTTTCAGAAAAGGTTTAGATACTCCTGATAGCTCTTTAGTATCTTGAGGTCAGCCTTTATATCTGAAGTATTTCTCTCCTGTGCTGGATTACTCTATGATTTGTTGCTTTGCATAAATGTTACTGACTAAGCTGGCAACATTTTGCTATCTCTAAGAATTCTTTATGAGAAGAGTGACAATTTCATGATATGTATGACTTGTCAATATGACTGTGAAGGAATAGTCTGGCTAACATGGTCATGCTCTTATTTACATATACAGGATGTGGTATTTGAGGACAAAGCTACCAATTTTCATCCCATTTATTCACTTGTTTTTAAAATAAATATTTATTAAGTGCCTGAGTACTAAACTTAGTAAAACTCAGAAAAAAAAATGGAGATTCAAAATATGAAGACAGCCTTTGACTTCTCTGTACTTTTGTTTTAAATTTTATTACTTTATTAATTAGTATATCAATTACTTATCTATTATTGCATAACAAACTACCCCCAAACTTAGCAGCTTAAAATACCCATCATTTGTTAGGTCATGATTCTATAGGTTGGCAATTTGGGCTGGACTTAGCTGGATGGTTCTACTGATCTGGACTGGGCTCATCTATGTACCTGTAGGAAGCTGCCAGGTTGGCTGGGAGTGAACACACCAAGGCTCAAGGCTCAGAGCATCACCCCCCCCCACTTTATTGGTCAAATATGATGACATGGCAGCCCAAATTCGAGGATGGGGAAACAGACACCCCTTGGTGGGGGGAGCTGTAAAGTCACATAGCAAAGGTGATTGTAGTTTGGCCCTGGTGCAGTAGTGCTTAATCGATCACAACAGGTTACAGATTTCCTTGGTCTTCTACTCTCATTGCTTTACTTGACTAGCCTAAAAGAAAAAGGTGATTGCATATAGGGATGGAAATAATAGTGGCCAATTGGCAAGTAGTTTTTCAATGTTTTAAGTAACATATGTTTATAATAATAGTTTCAAACAGTCCAGAAGGACATCCCCTGATCTCTCAGCTTCACGCTATACCTTCTTACATATCATTCCAGAAATTTTATATGCATATATAAATCCCACTGCCACCACCACCATCTCAAATAAGATATTGTTATTCGTATTGCTCTGCAATTTGCTTTTTACTCAATGGTTCATTTGGGGTATCTTTTCCTAATATTACGTGTGGATCTAACTCATGCTTTTTCAACAGTGGCATACTAGTCCATCAAATGAACATTCAGTAATTATTTTATTATTTTTTTAAGTTTATTAATATGTATTTTACATTCTATGATGTTGCAGGGCAGTTGGGGGAGGGGGTGAAGGGAAGGGGGAGGGAAATAGGGCGGGAGAAGGAGGAAGGAGAAGGGGTGGGGTTGAGGCCTGTGGCACCCCCCTCATTCCTGCAGGGGAGACCAGGGGGCTTCCAGTGGTGTCTTGCTCATTGCTGGGCTGGGTGCAGATCTCAGGGGGTGTGTGGCTGAAGCCCTTGCCCACCACCACCCCAGCTCGGGAGCCTGGGGCACTTCCTGCTTGGCTCAGTGGTTGCCACTGGGCTGGTTGCAGGTGTCAGGGCTGTGTGGCCAAGGCACTTGGGGCCCCACCCTTGGGACTGGTTGTGGGTGTCAGGGGGCATGGCTGAGGCCCCCAGCCCTCTCTGCTCTCTGGCTTGGTAGCCCAGGGGTCTTTCGGTCCTTCTAGGTTTTATAGATGTTCTTCAGTGAAGTGAGAACTTTACTAGTTAATATCAAACTTTGTCTCTGGTTGTGGGAACTTTGTTTTTTCTTTCAGTTCTCTGTAGGATTATTGGTTGTTCCTACCACTTAAACTCTGCACTGGAACTAATTCGTTGTCCTTTGCTTACTTTTAAAATGGGGAAACTTCCTGTGGGGACCAGTACTTGAGCTGTGTGGTTGAGCTAAATTGTTGCTTTGCTGCTGATTCCTTGGGGAAGGCTTTTTGTAAAGCTCAGATTTTAGTAGTCGACTTTATAGGTACTTCTGGGTTTCATGAGATCCAGTGCACCTGGATTGTGTAGAACCTCTCATCTGGGCCTGAGTCTTTTCAGCCAACTGCACCCCCTGCAGTTCTATATTCCTGATCAGTCTCCACTGAGTTGTCCTGCACTGATTGAGGGACAGATCAGCTCTCCTTGCTGTGCCCCACTGTTCCCCTGGTGGGTCCATCTGCTCCACTACCTGTGCTCCAAACACTTCCCATGGGATGGGCCATGTGTAGGTCCATTGCGATGACTCACTGGCCTCTGAGTGGCTCCTTTTTCTCAGTTGTTGTGGCTCCTTGCTCCTGAGTGGGTCCACAGGAACCCTGTTAGTAGTCTTGCTTCCCTGGGGACCACCAAGCCCCTCTGCTCACCTGCTGCCTCCAAGCAACTCCACCTGAAGGGCACAGCTGTGGCATTTGTCAGGTCCAGCTCTTGTTCTGTGTGCTCACCAGCTCCCGCCTGAAAGCAGCCGGGGCTCCAAACAATTGGAATGGTTCTTTATCTCATCGTAGCTTCTCACACTTTCATACACTCCATAGGTCTCTCCTCCTCTTCCCCTGAGCTCTAGCAGCCCCAGCTTGGCTGTCATTGCTTTCTAATAGTTGTAAACTGGTTGATTTGTGGGAGAGAGTGACGCTGGGGTCACTCTCTGAGTGCCATCTTGACCAGATGCCCATTCTGTAATTTATTTAACCAGTTCTCTACTGATGATGGATATTTACATTATTCCCCCCCGCCCTGACTATTAAAAACTGTTCTGGACTGCATTGTGTCTCCCACAAGATTCAGATGTTGAAGCTCTAACTCCCAGTACTTCAGAATGTGACTGCATTTGGAGACAGAGCCTTTAAAGAGGTAATTAAGTTAAAATGAGGCTGTCAGGGTGTACCACTGACTGGTGACCTTACAGGAAGAGGAGATTTGGACACAGGGAGAGACAGCAGGGAAGCTTGTGGACAGGGCAAAGACCATGTGAGGCGAGAATGTGGTCATCTGAAAGCCAAGGAAAGAGGCCTCGGAAGAGACCAAAACTGCCGACGCCTTGATCTGGGACTTCTAGCCGGCGAACTGTGAGGAAATAAATTGTTGTTTGAGCCAGCCTGTCTGTGGTATTTTGTCATGGAAGCCCTAGCAAAGGAATACACAAACAATATTATGTTGAACACTTTTTTACATATATGTGAGATTGTTTATGTAGTTTCAATTCTCAAATGTAGAAATGCTGGGTTAAGGGTATTGTGCATATTTTACTTAATAAATTCTGCCAAATTACCTTTCAGTAAGATTGTGCTAATCTGTATCTTCACCACTAGTGTAATAAAAGGATCATTTTTCCACACACTTGCTAGTAACAGTTTTCATCTCTGCTAGTCTGATAGAAAGCGGTGTCTTATTGTCACTTTAACTTGCATCTCTTTAATTATAAGAGAAATTAAACTTATTTTTATATGCTTCTTGTCCATCTGTGTTTTTGTTTTTGTTTTTTCTGTGAAGACCTGTTCCTGTCATTTGCTCATTTTTAAATTGTGGCTTTTTTTTTTTCCTGGTGATTTATAAAAGCTCTTTCTATATTAAAAGAATTAGTCCACTATCTGTCATATGCATCTTAACTTTTTTTCCAGTCTCTCCTGTACTTTTCCAATTTATATTTGTTATTTATGCCTTATAGAACTTTAATGTTTTTTGCAGTCTGTTTTGTCTTCTTTCATTTGGATTAATGGTTTTATGTCATATTTAGGAAATTTTTCTCCATCTTCTAATTGTTTTCAAAAATCTAGTGCTTCTACGGTTTTAATTTTTTACAATTAAATCTTTGCAATACCTGGAAAGTTACAGGCTCTTTTCAAACATACATGCAATTATTGCTTTGCATAATAACTAAAGCATAACAAAAGCAAGGAACAGGGAGTTAAAACTTGGAAGCAAGCTCGGTCTCTGACACTTTGCTGCTTCCTCAAGCTCTAGACTTCAAACACTTGTGTTATCTATAAAATGTAGTTCAAAATAATATATTTCAGAGGGACTTTATGGGATTTAAATTAGATTTGCAAATGAAAGAAACTTATAAACAAAAAAATCATACAATAGCTAACTATAAGTAATATTTAATAATTGGAATTAGTAATTACATATATCTTGTAGACTGAATATTTGGGTCTCCCACAAATCATATGTTGGAGCCCTAACACCCAAAATGACGGTATTAAGAGGTGGGGCCTTTGGCAGGTAACTTGGTTTAGATGACGTCATTAGAGTGAAGCACCCATGATGGGATTAGTGCCCTATAAGAAGAGAAAGCTATCAGAGCTTCCTCTCTCTGCTGCATTAAGATATAGCAAGAAGGCAGCCATCTGCAAGCCCAGAAGCAAGCCATCACCAGACCCCAGCCATGCTGGCCACCTGATCTCAGACTTCCAGCCTCCAGAACAGTGAGAAGTAAACATCTGTTGTTTAAGCCATTCGATATATGGTATTTTGTTATAGCAACCCAAGCAGACTAATGCAATATAGTTGAATTTAGTAATTGGATTAAAAGTTGCCAAGGGTGTATTAACAGTGTTGGAACAGGCTTGGTGTAGGAGTCTGAAAGGAATTAGTAACTAGTGGAGAATGCCCACCCCAGTTACTATTGTTATGTCAACTGGGGCAAATGACCCAAGTAACTGAACTCCAAATTATGAAAATAGTCATCAGATATCATTTATTTCAACACTTCAAAAATTAGTAAATCACCGAAAGAAAAGTTGAGAAAACTCATCAGGGCAGATGGAAGAGAATTTTCCCAAGATTTAGAGAGATTTAAGCAGGTTCAGCTGATTAAAACGTTTTTCTGATGTTTTTCTGTTATTTAGTTAAACCCAATAAGTGAGCATTTGCTGTTTTATTATTTTGGAGGTGCCCTCTAGCTTCCCTACTGTCTTACTGTTGTTATAAACTTAGAGTTTCTGGGTTTTATTACATGGTTAAAAAAGATGGGCTCCAGGCTGTACCTTGGAATATAAAAGCTCGTCACATAGTACTGGCCATAATCTTATAAATAAGATTTAGTTGGCTCCTCAACTAAACTTGAGGAGAAAACGAAAGTCCTGTGGTAATAAAGATAAAATTGGGCTCAATTTTCTCCTTCCCATCTGGGCTGCCCTAGAGAATGGTGTGGTCACTACAGCAAGTGGACTTACAGGTGCAGCAGTCCAAAGCAGCCTTGCGCACATCTAGGTGGAAAGCTTGAGGACACTAGCTCAGCAAGACACTTTCCCCACTTTCAACCTGCCTGAAGCCTGGTACTCTAGGGCCTAGGTGGCCCCGGGGAAGAGCGACTTCTGCTCATGAAATAAGGACACAGTCTCACCCTTTCCTGTTCTCTGCCGCTCCCCTTGCCCCACTTGCCTTCTCTAGTGCTGGGAAGTGCCCGGCTCCTCCCTTTCTCCTGGGAGGAAAAAAGTCAATTCCAAAATGACACACTTGTCCATCATTTTCTCCAAAGAGCTCAGAATATATATTTTTAAATTTCACGTTTGCATAGCTCTTGCAAAGACAGATAACAAATATTAAGTTTGCAAGTAGAAAAAGCTTCAGAAAATGACTAGGGATTTTCTGTGAGAGAAGTTAAAAAGCGTTACTGAATTGTTAGAATGTTTTTCCCTATGTTATATCCCATTTACAAAATTTTTATAAAAATATAGTCTCTGTGTTTCTGTACCTACAAATCACTTTTTACAAATTAAAAATTGGGATAGTAAACATAACAAAGGGTGGACTCTGAGATACTGCATCCAGAATTTCTAATAGGATGTTGCAAAGGATGGATGTTATGGTTTTCCCCTTCTCTAAAAAAATTTTTTTAATATACAAAATAAAAATAACTCAGTGATTTGTAAAGAATAATTTTTGAAATAAATCAGGTAGAGATATTCATGTAGAAGTCACTGGATCTTGAGATCATTAAGTGGAAGAACTGGGAAGGACAGTGAGCTGGTTGACACATAAAATCCTTGGGATTTCCTAAGCTCAGCTGCTGAAGCCATAGCCACAACTGCTTGTTGTTTCTATGAGTCACATTAGAGAGCTCAGACCAGTTCAATCACCAAAGAAGCTATGTCTTCTGGTTATCTCTGCTATAAACATGCCACAGATAGTTCTTCCTGAGACTACAGAAAAATTTGACTTGCTCTAATAAAATGCTACTTTCAGTTTGTGATGCTTGGCACTATCCCAATTGCAGACAAAAAGGATTAGGAAAGGGACTCTTCTGAATATATACCTTCTAAATATATATAGTATATATTTAGATTCAACTCCTAAATATACACCAGCACCTGAGAAAAACTCCCATTGACCCTCTCGGATGAATTTGTTTATGTCTGTGTCTATATAATAGCCAACAAATGATCTTAGAAGAAATTGTCCAGACTCTAGGATCAAAGTATAACTTTCTTAATATGTAAACTAGTCTGCAGAGTTAAACAATCAAATAGGCTTAATAGCCTTGTAAGCAGTCCATACAGAGATTTTAGACCAATCTTGGCTATCTGAAAAAGACAATCCTAGAAATGGGGCTAGAGCGGAGCACTTTTGCAAATGAATGCATAGAGACTTGTATGATTCTAAGCAAGTCATTCAATCTTTCTTGGTCTCAGTGTCTGCCTTGGGTTGAATGTCTCCCCAAAACTTAGTCTCCACTGTGACAGTGTAAAGAGGGTGGGAAATCCTATTATGGTAACAGAAAGGCGGGGTGTTGAAGAGGTGATTAGATTGCAGGACCATGCCATAGTGAATGGATTAATAATGGTGGTCAGGGATATGGTTCTGAGTGCTTTAAAAGATCATGTGAAAGAGCCTCTCTCTCTGCTCTGCTGTTTTCTGCCATGTGAGACCCCTACAGTGCTGTAAGGCTACTACCAAAAAAGACCCTCACCAGATATGTTCCTTAGACTTCGCACTTCCTAGCCTCTGAAACAGTAAGCAATAAATTTCATTTTCTTATAAATTAGTCAGTTCCAGATATTGTTATAAGCAACAGAAACTGACTAATAACTTGTATGAGACTCTTTTCAGTTTTAACAGCCTTTTGTTTGTAATACCCCAAAATTGAAAATTTCAGTTCCAAGATTATTACTGAGTACAGTGCATGAACCAGTTATGTCCTGGAGCTTTGGGGGTTAAAATGCTCAAGAATTGGATATGGTCCTTGCCTTCCAGTATCATGCACCAAACAATGAAATAAAGATGTAGATTGAAAGTCCAAATTAAAGTAGAGAGAGTAATGTCACCAGAAAAATAATTTTAAAATGCAGTTCTCAAAAAGATAGGTTAGATTTGAATTAAAAGGAGTTAAATGTCCTGTAATCTTCCTTACCTAATATTTTCTTTCTACTTTGGCATATTTCCCTTATCAGTTGATGGAGTTTGGATGTGTTGTCCCCTCCAAAACTCATGTGGAAATTTGATCCCCAATGTGGCAGTGTTGAAAACTGATTGAGTCATGGGGGTAGATCCCTTATGAATGGATTAATGCTCTCCCCGGGGGAGGAGAGATTAATGAGTGAGTTCTCACTCTATTAGTTCCTGCCAGAGCTTATTGTTTATAGGACTCTGGCACCTCCTCTCTGTCTCTCTTGCTTCCTTGCACCATGCGATCTGCTTGTACCCGTCAGCTGCCTGCCACTTTCTGACATTAGTAGAAGCAGCCTGTGGCCCACATCAGATGTCGCTGTCCCGGAATGATAAGCCAAATAAACCTCTTTCCTTTGTAAATTACCCAGTCTTGGGTATTCTGTTATAGCAACAGAAAATGGACTAGAACAGAAAATTGGTAACAAGGAGTGGGGTGTTGCTATACAGATACCTGAAATTGTGAATGGATCTTTGGAGCTGGGTAATGGGCAAAGGTTGGAGGAGTTTGGAGGACTTAGAAGAAGAGAAAAAGACAAGGGAAACTTTGGAATGTCTTAGAGACTTATGTGGTGCTGAGCAGAATGCTGATAGAAATGTGGGCAGTAAAGGCCATGTGGATGATGAGGTCTCAGACAGAAATGAGGAACTTATTGGGAATTGGACAGAAGATCACCCTTGCTACACAATAGCAAGGAACTTGGCCACATTGTGTCCATGCCCTTGGACTTTGTGGAAGGTGGGACTTAAGAGTTGTGAACCAGAGCATTTGGCTGAAGAAATTTCCAAGCAGCAAAGCATGCAGGATGCTGCATGGCTACTTCTAACAGCCTACTCTGAGTTATGGCGGCAAAGGAATGATGTATAGCCAGATTTTAAAATGGAAGCAGAGCGTAAGATTTGGAAACTTTGCAGCCTGGCCATGCAGTAAAGAAGCAGAGAGCTGGAGAACAATGCAAGGGTGAAGCAGATAAACTGGTTGCTAAAGACATTATCTTGGTGGTGAAGCAGCCAGATGCTAATAGCAGAGAAAATGAGAGGAAAGCCCTGAAGGCATTTGAGAAGTCTGGAAGGGTGTCCCACCCATCACAGGCCCTGAGGCCTAGAAGGACTGAGTTATCCTGAGGACAGACCTGGGGCACAGCTGCCCTTGGGATCCTGCTCCCTGCATCCCAGCTGCTCTGGCTGGAGTAGCCCCAAGTGTGGTTTGTGCAGCAGCCCTGGAGAGTAGAGGCCTGACACCTCGGTGGTGTCTATGTTGTAAGTCTGCAGGCCGGCAGGACATGAGAGCAGTGGGGACATGGCAGCCTCCACCCAGATTTGAGAGGATGTATGGAAAAGCCTGGGGGCCCAGGCAGAGACCTGCCGCAGGGGCAGAGCCACTGCAGAGGTCATCTACTAGAGCAATGCTGAGCAGAAAAGTGGGGTTGGAGCCCCCAGAGGGAGCCCCCACCAGGGAAATGTCTAGTACAGCCAATGCAGCAGGGCTTCTGCAAGGACCCCAGAACTTCAGGGCTGTGGGTAATGTGCAACACCAGCCTGGAAAAGCTGCAGGCACCAGCGCTGCCCACTGGGGACCCAGATGCCGCATTTTGCCCAGGATGCAAGACTTGGAGTCAAAGAAGATTATTTCAGAGCTTTAAGACATAATGTCTGCCCTGCTGGGTTTTGGACTTGTTTGGGGCCTATTTTTCCTTTCTTTTGGCCTGTTCTTCCCTTTTGGAATGGGAATGTGTACCCAATGTCTGTCCCACCATTGTGTCTTGGCAGTAGATAAATTTGGTTTTGTTTTTCAGGTTCACAGCTTGAAGGACTTTTGCTTTTGGTCTCAGATGAGGCTTTGGACTTTGGACTTTTAAGTTGGTGGAGCAAGCTAAGACTTTTGGGACTGTTGGGATAGAATGATTGTATTTTTGCATGTGAGAGTGACATGAGTTTTGGGGGGCCAGGGGCAGAATGATGGAGTTTGGATGTGTTGTCCCCTCCAAAACTCATGTGGAAATTTGATCCCCAATGTGGCAGTGTTGGAAACTGATTGAATCATGGGGATGGATCCCTCATGAATGGATTAATGCTCTCCCTGGGGGAAGAAGGAGTAATGAGTGAGTTCTCACTCTATTAGTTCCTGCAAGAGCTTATTGTTTATAGGACCCTCGCACCTCCTCTCTCTCTCTCTCTCTTGCTTCGTCGCGCCATGTGATCTGCTTGTTCCCGCCAGCTGCCTGCCACTTTCTGCCATTAGTAGAAGCAGCCTGAGGCCAACGTCAGATGTAGCTATCCTGGAATCATAAGCCAAATAAACCTCTTTCCTTTATAAATTACCCAGTCTCAAGTATTCTGTTATAGCAACACAAAACGGACTAAAACACCAGTGCCCTTCATTCTACTGACACTAATTTGCCCAGTTCTCCCCACTCTTTGAATGCTTCCTGGAATTTCTTTTTCCAATGAATATTTTTCTTTATGTGATCACTTCAAGGCAAATTATGTAACAGAGTTACATACAGCATGTATTTACTAAAAGTTAACCTGTCCTGAATTGTTATTAAAAAGACACACACACGCATATGTAGAAATAATGAACTTCTAGATAAAGCTTCTGACTGCCTTCAGGGATTCAGTAAGAGCAAGTGTAGTGGATTGAATTATGTCCCCCCAAAACTCAGTGAAGCTTGAATTTTGTCCCCCAAGTTTTATGTATTAGAATCTTAGCCCCTGCTGTGCTTGTTAAGAGAGTGGGAAATCCTATTATGGTAATTGAAAGGTGGAGCCTTGAAGAGGTGATTCGATTGTAGGACCTGCAGAAGTGAATGGATTTATAAAGGTGGTCAGGGGTGTGGTTCTGAGGGCTTTAAAAGAAGAGGAGAATCTGTCTTTCTCTCCCTCTTCTCTCTGCTCTCTCTGCTTCCACCATCTTGCAATGTGAGACACCTGGGTGACTGTGGCAACCACCAGCCTCAGAAACTCTAAGCAAATACGTTTCATTTTCTTTATAAATTACCCAGTTCTGTGTATTTTGTTATAAGCAACACAAAATGGTCTAATACAGCAAGTCACAGCAAACTAACTTCTTTTCTATAGTTAACAAAATTGACATAAGGACAGAATATAGAAATGCACTAATCAGAGATCTTCATACAAGATTTTATAACAAGTAAGGTCTGGAAGAAAGTTCAATGGAATGGATTCTTTTAGTGAACAGCTATGCTCCATGAGCATTCATCAAGGTAACCCTGATGGGAGGTTCTAGTCAAGTATGTAGGACCCTATCTTCAGCTCTGTCCTTCTCCACATTTAAATTAAGGAATTGGACTAAGTCATATAAAATTAGATTTTTAAATTTGCAGATGCTTTGAGGCTTGGAAGAATAATTTATTTTATTTTCAGAATCTGAGAGACTTTTCAGACACTTGAACAAGGAAATAAATCCAAGATTGAATTTTACAAGGGTAAATATATTGTACTGTATGTTACAGCAAAAACAAAACACAGGATGGGTGAGTTACGCCACGGCAAGGCTAATGACTTAAAGGCTTGTTGATAGTTGATTATTAATCATCGGAGGTGTGCTATGGCTTCTAAATAAGTTAATAAGCCCACATAGCATGTAAACAAGGGAGTTACTTCTACTCTATTCTACTTTACTCTGGGCTGTTTATTCGGACTGTACCTAAAGTATTTTCTGGAGCACTAATTTAAAAAAGTAAACAAGTAAGACTGCATTTAGTAGAATGTCACCTGGGTGGTTGAAGCAACTGCAGATAATGAGATTTAAAAGGAAAGTTTCCAGGAGTTAGGAAGACTGGAGGTGTGACATGCACATTACAGTTGCCTTCAAATATATATGTTCTTTTTTGTAGAGTCTTTAGGCTGTTCTGTATACAGGATTATGTCATCTGCAAACAAGGACAATTTGACTTCAACTTTTCCAATCTGGATGCCCTTTATTTCCTTCTCTTCCCTGATTCCTGTGGCCAGTACTTCCAATACTATGTTGAATAGGAATGGCGAGAGTGGGCATCCTTGTCTTGTTCCTATTCTTAAGGAAAAAGCTTTCAACTTTTCCCCATTCAGGATGATAACGGAAGTGGGCTTGTCATATATGGCTTTAATTGTGTTTAGATACTTTCCTTCTATACCTGATTTGTTGAGAGTCTTTGTCATGAAAGGATGTTGAATTTTGTAAAAGGCTTTTTCTGCATCTGTTGAGATAATCATATGGATTTTGTCTTTCATTTTGTTGATGTGGTGTGTCACATTTATTGACTTGCATATGCTGAACCATCCTTGTACCCTTGGGATGAATTCCCTTTGATCATGGTGTATAATTTTATGTATGTGTTTGTATTAGTCCATTTATGTTGCTTATAACAAAATACCTGAAACTGGGTGATTTATAAAGAAACAAAAAGTATTGCTGACAATTTCTGAGGCTGGGAAGTCCAAAGTCCATCTGGTGGTGGTGACAGTCACTCAGGGGTCTCACATTGCAAGATGGTGGAAGCAGAGAGAGCAGAGAGAAGAGGGAGAGAAAGACAGACTCTCCTCTTCTTTTATAACCCTTAGGACCATGCCCCTGACCACCATTATTAATCCATTCACTTCTGCAGGTTCTACAATCCAATCACCTCTTCAAGCCTCCACCTTTCAATTACCATAATAGGATTTCCTACTTTCTTAACAATCACAGTGAGGGCTAAGTTTCTAATACAGAAAACTTGGGGAACACAATTCAAGCTTCAATGAGTTTTGGTGGGACATAATTCAATCCACTACAGTGTTGCTGTGTTCTATTAGCTAATATTTTAGTGAGTATTTTTGCATCTATATTCATCAAAGATATTGGCCTGTTTTTTCTTTTTCTTTTTTTTTTTTGTTATATCTTTCTCTGGTTTTGGTATCAGGGTGATGTGACTCTACAAAAAAAACTTAGAGTTGATAAACAATTTCAGTAAAATTGCAGGATACAAAAACAACATGCAAAAATCAATAACATTTTTATACTCCAACAATGAATTAGCAGAAAAAGAAATCAAGAAAGCTAGCCCATTTACAATAGTCACCAAAAAAAAGTAAAATATCTGGGAATAAAGTTAACCAAGGATGTGAAAAATCCCTACACTGAGAACTACAAATCACTGTTGAGAGAAATTAAAGAGGACACAAGAAGATGGAAAGATATCCCATGCTCTTCGATTGCAAGAAATAACATTGTGAAAATGTCCATGCTACCCAAAGTAATCTACAGATTTAAAATACCAGTGACATTCTTCACAGAAATGGAAAAAACAATCCTAACATTCATATGGAACAACAAAAGACTCTGAATAGCCAAAGCAATCCTGAACAAAAAATAAATAAAGCCAGAGGCACAACACTGCTTGACTTCAAACTATACTACAAAGCTATAGTAACCAAATGAGCATAGTACTGGCATAAAACAGACATGCAGACTATTGGAATAGAACACAGAACCCAGAAGTCAGCCCATACACCTACAGCCATCTGATCTTTGACAAAGGCACAAAGAACACACACTGTCACTGGCTAACTTGTTATCATGCAAGTAAGAATACATCTGAGACCCCTTCACAGTTCTTGACAGTACTTTTTGATATCATGACTGTGTGATTTTTAAGAATCTGGAGATGATGCCTTAGTGCAAACAGTGTATTCTAATGGTGAGAATTCCAGTGCCTGGTGTATGATAGGATTAGACTAAGAGGAGGTAGGGCTTTGAAGAGACTATTGAGACAAATTTCATGGACAATCATCTGTTTAATCTCTGTTACAGCAAGTTCTGGTTCAGTGGAAGATCTTTAGCACACCATTGATGAGGGCAGGAATAGAGCTACTTCCCAAGGAAATTGGGTAATTTTAAACTTCTGCTGAACAAAGATACTCTGTTTTAGAAATATGAGGTAAACTCTACCTCATATTTGAATCCATATAATAATTAATTGTATCATACAAAGTTCCTCTTATTTTATATTATATTGTCCCCAAATATATGAAGGCTTATCTGGCAAACAACTATTAATTTTACTATCAACACTGGATTACATTTGTTCCCCATGAGACTTTTCCACTGGTGTGGTTGAAATAGTAAAACTACAGTGTAACTATTTTTTAAAACATTATCAATTTTTTCCCGGGAATATTGATAGAAGAGTGATTTATTTCCGTGAAATTTCAGCTGCTTTAGCTAGACTGATGCCTAACTATTTTTACAAGTTTTTTTTTTCTACAAATTTTTACAATGTTTTACAAGTATTTTACCAAGTAAAAGAATATGAGACATCATATGTACCTGAGAATTCATGTGTGTGTTGACATGCATATCATGTACACACATGTTGAAGTGGGATTTACTATCTAGATTCTGCAGGAGAACATGGCTAGGTGAAAGAAGAACAGTTGCATTTCTGTATAAAATGTTAAATATGTGTATTTTTAGGATTCAGTTTTCAGGCCCTTCTCTGACCTTTATTAAATGTTATAGAATGAGAAGTTCAGTGAAACAAGTTGGCAAATTAAATTAAATTCTTCCTGGAAACAAAAATCCATGTTGGCAGAGGAAAATCATGAGAAAAATTTCATAAATATATGTAATTAGTAGAATCGTGGCAAATAAATTTCAGTGTGTGCAATTGTAAAGTAATTCATTTTAGAGAGAAAATATCCTTAAGTTACTTATGACTGTCTCTGAGCTACCAAAGAAACTCTAAGCTAGCAACTGGCATAATCACTGCAAACTATTCTCAACATCCTGCCATGACCAGAAAAGGCTAAGCACCATTGCCTGGTATAAATGATATGCAGAAATACACCACCAGCCTCATACATATTATCCTTTCATTACATAAAACCTGGTGAATTCACACTATAGTATGATGTCTTGACTGATACACCTGAAAAAGATGTAACAGATCTAGAGGAGGTGCACAGGAAATTAAAATATATTCAATTTATGGAAGGGGATTTTTATCCTAAGAGAAAGTAAAAATAATTAAAACAAGTGGACATCAACATCAAAAGATGTAGGCACCAGTGGGAAAAGTTACACTACTGGATATTAAAATCCATTATAAAGTTATAAGACTAATCTTCAAGAAGAACAGAGTTAAAGAAATTACATAATGGATATTAAGATTTATTGTAGAGTTACTAGACTTAAAATGCTATAAAAAGTAAACTTCAAGTATAACAGAGCTGGAAGAATTACACTGGAAAATATTATGACTTATTCTAATTTATAAAAATTAAAGAAGGTGGGATACTTGTGTAAGAACAGACAAACTAATTAAACAGACATAAAGTACAGACAAATACACATATACAGTCGTTTGGCTTTTGACAAAACTAACACTCCAGTGTATAAAGGAGATGCTTTTCCATAGACGGTGCTAGATCAACTGGATATTTGAACTTTGTTAAATGACTCCTACCTCACACCATATACTAAGTTGCTTCTAGAAGAAGTGAAGTCTTTCCCATTTCAGTTAATGGACACTTTATCCTTTCTGTTGCTCAGACCAAACATTTTGGACTTAGCCTGAGTCTTCTCTTTCTCTCACATTTCACACTAAATACATCAGCAAATTCTTTCAACTTCTCTTCAAAGTGTATCCAGCATTAAATCAATTATTACCACTTTAAAAATACCTCTTAGTCCTAGATATTATCTTGTCTTGCCTGAATTATCACAAGAGTCTCCTGTGTTAATTGGGTTTCTCCAAAAACTGGCTCTAAGAAGGTGTTATCAGGAAGCGTGGTAAGGGGAGTGAACTAGGGAAAGCCAACGAAGCATTCAATAATGAGCCAGTTAGTGCTATGTGACACTGGAGCTCAGTTCTCCAGGGTACACTCTGAGATACTGTGTAGAACGCACCTCAGAATTGTCCCACTGAGGGAAATTGGAGTCTTTATCCACCACCTCCCTTCCCCATTTGCTGAGGGTTATAATTCTAAGCATAATTTTTTGGGACTTTTGCTCTCACTGCTGTTCTCAGGCAGAGATACAGGAAGCAGTCAATAGTTGGGGGAATTGTCTACAGGTGCGTTCAGAGTGAACCAAGGCTATGTGGATGGGAGAACAAATTCTGTTCTACTTTCCAATTGGCCCCTTGCTCGTATCTTCCTGTGTCTGTTCTCAACACAACAGCCCAAACCGCAGAAGCTAAAGCATTTCATGTCAGTTTTTTGCTCAAAACCATTCAATGTCTCCCCAAATCCCTTCAAGTACAAACTCCAAAGTCTTACTATGATCCATAAGAACCTCCACAATCTGGTCCTTCATTACATTTTTTAAAATCTCATTTATGACTACTCTCTTTCTGATTTGCTCTAATTTCTTTACTCAGAAGTCACTTTTTCAGTGAGTCCTTTGGCTCTGTACAAAATTTCAACATCCACCCTCATTATTTTATATGTCTCTTCTTTGCTTAATTGTTCTTTCTTTGCCCTAAGTCTATCTATCCTTTTTTATATATTATTATATCTAATTACATAATTAGTTATATATTATTATATGTTATATGTATTCTTCTTCTCCGCTGCTAGAAATATAACTTTCATAATTTGTTTTTTAGTATTTTTGTTTTGTTTTTTCAGTATTATATGCCAAGTATTATATTTGGAAAGTTTGGCTGGCACATAGTAGATACTTATGTGTCATTGAATAAATAACATAATTTGTAGATAATATGATTTGCTTTTGAGAAAACCCAGGATAATCAATCAAATAATTGTATGTCTATAATAAGCAGTTATAAAACATAATAAGCATATTAAGCATAATAAATATTTAATTAACAGTGAAAAAATCTGATAACAAATACTTTAGCAAGAAATGGGTGAGTCATATGTTAAGAAAACATAAATATTTACTGAGCTACAAAAGAAGGTTTTACTATACAAAGAAATGTATCATATTTCAAGGAAGATGGAATATGGTAAAAATGTTAATTCTTCCTAAGTTTATTTATATGTTTATTCAATTCCAGTAAAAATTCAAATGGTATGAATTTGGAACATTAAACATTATTCTAAACTTTATCTAGAAGAATAAAGAGACAAACTTAGTCAAGAATATTTGGGAGCAAAAAGTAGAAAAAGAGTAGCTGGGGAGAACTTCATTAGTTATTAAACCTTTATATAAAAATTTAAGATGGTACTGAAATCAATAATAGATTGATGTAACAGAATATATAGGTCTAGTGCTGACTTAATATACAAGAACCTAATATATGACAAAAGAAGCACCTTAAATCAATGGGGACAATATCTTAAACCAGTATTTTCTCTGTCTGGAATTCATTCCAAGAAATTAGCAAGAGAGAAAGTTAAAAATTCCTGAACAAATACATTAATCACAGCATTATTTAAAATAAGAACAGGTCAGAAACAATTGACCATACTGTAACAAAGCAGAACTTAAATAAACTACAATAGATTCATATGATAACATATTATGCAGCCATTAGAATTATGTTTTTGACAACTTTTATTAATATGAATAAATACTTAGGATAAAGTTTGAAGAAACTATATATTGAATATACTCATATGTATACATAAGCCATATATGAATATATAAATATTATATGTATAAAATGACTTTAATGATATACATCAAAATCTTATAAATATGTTTCTGTAAATGGCAAAAATATTAGATGTTTAAATTTGTTAATTAAGAAGAACTGAAAGGAGCAATTACATAAATATAAAATTATTAAGGGCTTATTTGGAAAAAGTGAACAGACTTTTCTACTAAATCCTAGAATTAGGAAGGTCCTCTTTGAACCTTGAACATTGTATACGTAGAAAAAAATTCAGGACTGCTTTAAATTATGGATATTGTAGATGCCGTTGGAGATGGATTCTAGCCCTGAGAAAGGTTATTTTGGATAATCATGCTACTCTGCATTGCCACAGTCACAAATAGCTCATAGTCACATTTCAAATACAGATGATTCAAGAAGCTTTTAATATGAAGGGAACTGTAAGAGTTTTAGAGGTTTTCTCCTTACTACCTTGATCTCTTTGAACACATCTGGCATCTACAAACAAGAAACAAAAATAGATTATACAGACAAGATCATATTTTTATCATTTAGAAAAATGTAAATTTAGATGCCCCTGATTAGTAGACACTGTAAAACATTATTTGGTGTAATTTCTTAACACAAATTTGTATGACTGTAATCTAAATGAGCAAATTTTATCAAATCTCTTTAAAATCAAAAGCCTTCATTGCAATAGAATGAGAGAAAAAATGCATTCTTCTGGATTGCCTTAAATCATTATACACAACCAAACTTTAAAATTTATGTGAACCCATGGCATCACTTAATACCCTATTTTTAAATTTTGTCCCCATTAAATTTGCTTTTACCATCTGACTAATTTTACAGTTTTTATTAGGTCCCCCAAATGTGATTTGTTTTTTAATTTAAAAAAATAGGAAAAATGAAATCTGAGCCGTACCTCTACCTTTAATTTCCATATCAGAAAAATAATTCAGCAAAGTCCTCTATCTGCTAATGGGCAATCACCTAAAAGTAAAAGCATGCTCCTCTATGGCAGCCAACAAAGCTTCTGTTCCAAGAAAAGAATTTATTTCCTTGTTTTGGTGGCTTTTGTCTTTTGTACCCTGTCTCCACTGAAAGCGAGCTTTCAGTTCCCCCCAAGACCACAAAATACCCTCACTTCTCCCTCATCATTGTGGTTACAGTTTATTTATCAGTTGTGGTAAATGGTAACTCTTTATACCATACTTAGCTAAATATTGTTTGTTTTAGGAACAAAGCACAGAGGACAAATATTTCAATGTGGTTTTCCATTTGGAGAGGGAGTAGGACTGACACTTGAACCCCAGCTGATTCTCAACCTCTCATCCCCATGTTATGGAGGCAGCTGAAGGTTCAAAGAGCCCTGCAGGGTCCTTAGAGACACTGAGGCTCTAACTTGCACAGAGGATGCATCAATTAGATTGGGTGCAATTAACCTGTGAAGTCTATAGATTCTAGGCCCCAGCAAGGAGAAAGCTGGAAAAACTACTACAGCACCCTGAGTTAATTATTACATAAACAGCTCATAGGGAAACTGTGTCTCTTCTTTTAAGGAGACTCTGCAAAGGATTTTTCTTTTTTTTTTTTTTAAAGATGACCGGTAAGGGGATCTTAACCCTTGACTTGGTGTTGTCAGCACCACGCTCAGCCAGTGAGCGAACCGGCCATCCCTATATGGGATCCAAACCCGGGGCCTTGGTGTTATCAGCACCGCACTCTCCCGAGTGAGCCACGGGCCAGCCCTGCAAAGGATTTTTCTTGGTCAGGATTTATTCTGATTCCAGCGAACTAAATACAGAATGAATGTTAACTCAAGAAAAATCAAAATAAAAAAAAAAGAAAACTAATCTCTACCCAACACCACCCAATATGAATCAAAGAAAATCCCCTTCAAGACCAAAATATGAGGGAGGGTCAAATGGTAAAGGAGAAAACGCATTCCATTTTATTTAATTAAAAAAATACATTAGTCATGACTCACTGAATTGATTTCACGGTGCACTAATGGGTCACGATCCTCAGCTGGAAAAACACTGGTCTTATGGGAGCCTATTTGTAAGTGGGAAAAGATTTAGATCTGGTGCATTGGGCCTGTGAGTAGCTCAGATGTGTAATTCTTCAAGGCATCGTGGCTTGAGAAAGAGGAAACACAGGGTTGCAGGGCCACCTACATTTTCTTCACCAGCAATAGATCTCCTGGAGTCAAAATCTGAGGAACAATGCTATGAGCTGTTTTAATGGTCTTGCCCATTTGTTTTTCTACAAATCTATCAATCAGGTTTTGATAGGTCAGTTCAGGCTTTCATTGTTACCAGCGGAACAGTAGATGAGAAGCGCAGTACAAACGGGGCAAAAACTTTTTGTGTGTTGGATAAGAACTTCGGCAACGAAATCAGACAGGCTGTGAATCAAATTTGGGCTCTGTCATTTACTAGTTAGTTGCTTGGCAGTTTACTTACCCTCCCTGATATGTTTTCTTAGCATAGTTTACTGTGACACTGAAGCCCTTAGTATAATACTGGGCATAGGATCGTTAATAAATGGTAGATATACATGCTGTGATTTTTTTGGGGGGTGGGAGGTTTGTCAGCTGGCCAGTAAGGGGATCTGAACCCATGACTTTGGTGTTATCAGCACCATGCTCTAATCAAGTGAGCTAACTGGCCGGCCCATGTCATGTGATTTTTAATGATGGCTCTGCCAGTAACTTGTACCAGTCACTTAACATCTGTGAGCCTAGAGAAGTTATGCCTCTGTCTTTCTCATCTCTAAAGTAAGGGGCTTGAATGAGACTTATAATGTGCCTTCCACCTCTAGATTCCATTAATTAAAATACACTGCTACTAGGAATTTAATAGAGAAGAGGGCAAAAGTTACACGATGTCACTTCTGAGATTAGGTTAGAAAGACCATGACTTCTGTCTTGCTCACTCTCTCACTTTTACTCTCTAGTTCACTTGCTCTGAGGGAAGTCTGGCTGCCATGTTGGGAGATGCAGAAAGCCACGTGGCAAGAGAGCTTTAAAGTCAACAGGGGGAAGAGGGAGGGAGGAAAAGGAGGGATTGGTAAAGGGACGCAAAAATTGACTATATTGTATATTGATAAAATAATAATAATAATGAAGTCAACAGCCAGCAAGGACATGAAGCCTGCCAACAACCAGGTGAGTGGTCTTGGAAGTGGATCTTCTCCTACTCTCCCACCTGAGGTGACTGCAGCTCCAGCTGGCACCTTGATCACACTCTTCTGAGAGACTCTGAGCCAGTGACACCTAGCTAAGCTACACCTGGATTCCTGGCCCACAGAAACTGTGTGATAATAAATGTTTGATATTTTAAGCTAGTAAGTTTGGGGTTAATTTGTTACACAGCAATGGATGACTAACTCCAGTACAGTCACTGAACTCATTGAACTGCCTGGTAATATTTTGGAAAAATGTCTACCTCTTCCCCCAACTAAAATCCATTAATCCTCATAGTCAGGGTTTGGGCAGTGCCTTTAAGAGGATGCAAAATACATAGCAAGATCCTTAAAAGCACATTACCAGACTAAAGAAAAGCCATCTAACTTGCTGTGCTTCCCACGTTCCTGCCTCCAGTTCCCAGTCATATAGGTGACAGACTTTCCACTCCATCTCCCAGCATGTCTCTGGCACTCCCCCACTTGGCTCCTAGTAATCAGCCTTGGCTGACCCCTAACAGGCCTCCTCCTGGACCGCAAAATAAACCCAATGCTCTGATCATGGCTTCTTCATGACTGTGTTTACCCCTTGGTTTGAGTTCTTCCCAGACTCTCATGCCTGCCATAGCATTATCCCTCTATCCTGCACCTACTGATGAAGGAACCCACATGTGTCTCAAACTATGCTAAGTGAGATCAAGTCATATTTTAAGTAATTTAATAATGTAGAATTTCTGGAGCTATTTAATAATGAAGCAATTTTGGGCTTGCCCGGTGGCGCACTGCTACAGTGCGCCGCTTGGGAGCGCGGCGGCGCTCCCGCCGAGGGTTCGGATCCCACATACAGACCGGCCGCTCACTGGCTGAGCGAGGTGCGGGAGCAATACCGAGGGTTGCGATCCCGTTGCCGGTCCAGGTCCGGTACGGGCGTGACACTGAGGGTTGCAATCCGTTGCCGGACACGAAAAAAGACAAAAAGGAAAAAATAAATAAATAAATAAATAATGAAGCAATTTTATACAAACTGTCTTTTTTTAATGGACTATAAAATAAAGCAATGTCATAATTTCCAACAAATGTTGAACAAAAGGCTGCCATTTTTAAAAGGTTTAAAAGTTTTGGATTAATTGTAGCCCATATAATAACATAGCTATTTTTCAGTTTCAAACTAATAAAATATTTTGTTCTAAAATGAATTTGAGGTGCTCTCTAACTCAAGAATTTCCTTACATTCACTCACAAAATATTCATGCAACATATACTCACTGAAAAGCTGTGAAAGGCAGGAGACTGGCCTGGGTTTTATGTGAACAAAACAAAAATGAAAGGAGAAAAATTGGGGGAAAATATTTTTTAAGAACTTCTCCCTTCAGTTTCCCTCTTTTCCATGAAATAGGTTGGAAAAATAGTTTTTTCCTTATTCATGTTTCTCTCTAGCCTTCGATCTCTAAATATGAACAATTTAAAATTTCTGAAAAATACATATTATAAATAACCTATTTTTGTTCTTCAAACTAAGAAAATCATTTTTGGTTTATTTTTAAACTACTAAAACATGTTTTCTGTATATTACAACTTCCTCAAATGTTTGAGAATTTTTAAAACATTTATTTCATGATTCTAAAATTCCAAAAAATCTTTTATCTTATTCTTAGACTTACTCTATATGCATATATATGAGAGCATTTAAAGCAAGTAATCTCTAATGAAAAAAATAATGTTTTAGGGCATCTCCAATTTGCTATCTGACCTCCCACCCCTGAGAATGTCAGCTCTTTGAGAGCAGGGATTGTTATCTGTTTTGTTTACTGCTATATCCCCCAGGCCTGGGACAGTGAATGCACGGCACATAGTAGGTGCTCAATAAATATGTGTTGCTTGAAGGAATGACTGTGCACTTTGGAAGAACAGGGTTGGGATTTTGTTGACATTCTTACTGTCATAGATCCTGCCATCACATGCAGATGAATACAGAATAGCTTTCTCTCCTGCTGATTTTATGATTCTGGCTTTCGACTCCAGTAAAGGAATTATGTTTTGCTTTAAATAAAAATAAATATGAAAATATTCTCAAAGGCCTGAAGTCAAAAGAAAGAAAAAACTTTCCCCAACCTGTTATTTACCTTAATCTTCTTTAGAGTGAGTCTTTGCGGTCCTCAGTCTCTTAAGCACCTTCTAAAGATGAACTAGATCAGATTTAGAAAGATGAAAGGAAGTCAAAGCCTCAGACTTAAAAACCAGCTAACTCCCAAGTAGTGGCACTGGGCTGCAGATGTACCTGCAGGAGAACAGCAAGCTCCTCTTAAAAAGCTTAGATGCATGTGCCTGTTGGGTCTTTCCTTGGCTTTCTTAATTTCTCTGTCCCTGCCTCTCCTCTCCATACCTTTCATCCTCTTTCTTTCCTCCCTTCTCCCTCCTTTCATTCTTTCATCCTGATCTCAGGGCTTTCTAAGAAAATTGGAATGCCTGTCTTCCCACATGCTGAATTTCACTGTGAGACACAAACACAAAAACGAATACTGGGTTACTTTCCTCCGGTATTTACTTTTAGAAAAAAAGAACAAATAATAACAATAATAATAATAATAAAGGCTAATATCAGGAATTTTTTTTCTCTAAAAATAACTCCCAATTTATATCGTGAGACTGGTACACATTTAGCCAAAAATCTATCCTTTCTTCTCTCCTGTAACCATATCTATACCTCCTGAACAGTAAAAATTAATTTTTGTAATTGGGAATATAAATTTATATAGGCCTTCAACAGTTTACAAATACTGTCTCACTTAAATCCTCACAATAATCCTACACAATTATAACACAATACAAGGAAAGAAAATATTGTTAACAGCCCATGGAGAAGTCTGTGTGTTTCACTCATACTCATGTTTTATTTGAGCAAAATACATGTTGAAAATCACATCTGATTTTCATTGAAATTTCTCAGGCAGTTAGATGTGGGTATGAACTAGAGAATGTGTTTTCTTTGAATTCTGTAGCTCTTCTACTCATTTCTTCATGATCTTTTTCTTTTCTTTGCCATATGTTTTTGTATTGCATTAATGAAAACTGTGGGATCCCTTGCTGGGGATTAATTTTGAGAGAACTTGGTATATGCTTAGGGAGGGGAGGGCGTGCTCTCTGTGCCATTTTTCCATCAGCTATCACGTTTCTCAGTGCTGATTCCGGGCAGGGTAGGAATTGCTTATAAATTATTTCTATTATAACCAGAATATGCTTTCTTTATTGCCAATTCTGTTTTTATTTGTGTAAATGTGATAAGGTTTATGTTACTAGATCATGTAAAACCAAATAAAAATTGTTATGCCTTGAGAAACAATTGCTGTAAATGTATAGAAGTTATTTCTAAATTCTCTAAACGTAAAATATTAATTAAAATCTACTCAGTACTGGGACATGAGATGAGTAGTTAAATGAGATTGAAAAAGTTTCAGTTCTTTTTGGAGGGATGTGATTTTATTGAAATTCTTGTGATCACTCAAGTAGCTCCTTCGGCCTTCCTTTCCTAGTCTTCTCTGCCCTTACCTCTCCTCTTCAGGGTAATATGAGAAGGGGAGTAAAGGAAAAGAAACATTATTCTAATTCCTCATTCAAATTCCATCCACATCAAGCTCTGACTATTTTATTCCCTACTAATCTCCCAAAGAGAACCGAGTCAGCCCATTCCCTGTGTTCACCAGGGCATCTCTATGAGATATTTGACCCCTTGCTTTCCAGATGTCATTGGGAATGAAACCATATGTGGTTTTCTAATGATTCAGAGCCAAGCCCGCTTCCATGGAGGAGTTAGGCTGAACAGCATGAGCCCATGTATCCCTCTTAAGAAAAAGAACATGAGATAAAATTCAGTTACTCCTTGGCTTTGCTCAAGAAGGAAGGGAGCAGAGTTGACCCCCATTGTAGGAGGTGGCAAAATATTTCTCCTCCAGGGTGATCATTGCACATCCTTCTCCCTCCAGGACAGCTGCCTTGTTCGTTCATTGCGGCTGTTGTTGTTGTTGTTAGTGTTTGACTTGGCCAGCTGCAAGGTTCTGCTGACAGCAAGAGCCTCCAGGGAGGCTGTGGGATTTTCAGCACAGTGAACAGACACCTGCCCATGAGATCCTGAGATCTGGGTCACAGTAGGGTCCCATATATTTTCACTTACTTCTTTACTCTTCTAAAAGTTCATACCAAAGCAGTTAGCTCACTGATTGGTTTTAAAAACTTTATCAAACTAACCTCTTGTCTCAAACTCATCTTCATAGTCCTTTATATGCTACTCATTAGTCTCACCGTCTGGTCAATTCACAACCACTTAATCCTATTCCAAGGAAACTTGATGAAAGGTTTTAGATCCATTATCCCTTCTTCTTTGGTTTTCTCACTATTTTAATTTCCCTGGTTTTCAGAGTGGCTTTTTTCTTTTCCATTCGTCATGTACAATGGTTTCCGTGACCATATCCATTACCCACCTTCCCTCTTTCTCTGCATAGCTCATCACTGATTAGAGCTGATTGTCTTCAGCCTTTATAATGGTCCCAGCAGACTTTGACTGTTTTTTCTCTAGCTTCTGTCACACATGGGACTTGAGGACTAGGCAGACCCTCATTCTCATTTTCAAAGTCAAAGTTACTACAAGATCTGGCTAATAAAATGTTGGCTAAGCAATGTGCCATCACATAGTGTCATCTCTTTAAGGAAAACAACTTGGCTTTTCAAGCTATTTTGCTGTCTTTGGGAAGGAGGTCTTTCTTGGCTTTCCTGGTCAAAGAAAGCAGTGTGCTAGAAGGAGGGTAAAACTTCATATTCTAATTTCACTCTTCAGTGAGTCATTGAGTGCACCGCCATGTTAGAAGAATGAGGATGTTGCTGAATAAACATCAGAGACTGGTTTCTCTCCATGAGGATATTCTCTTGTGCCAAAGCAACCAAAGACATAACAACCATCTGTTTAGTTCATAAACTCACTTGTTCCCCCCACTCTCTCCAGGCAACTCATGAAAATATTGGGCAACATTTTCACCACACAACACACAGCACATCTCACCACACAACACAACACCACAAAATAACTTTCATTTGGGAAATCTCTTGCCTAAATGAATAGTCACTCAAGATAAACAGATTCCCATGACTATGTGTATTAGGCAGAATTTTGAAGACAAAGAGTCAAACAATATTCTTTCCCTCCATCTTCTTCCTTAAAATAAGAACTGTTACTCTTTGGGCCACTTGGCCCATGTTAAATGGTCCTCTGGGGTAAGTTGACCCCTTTCACATGGATTTAAAACCAGGAATTCTTAGATAGTAAAGTGGAGTAGGGAGTATAAGAGGAAGAGAGCTGTCACAGAAACTGGAGGAATTTTAATTGTTAAGAGGTGAAATACCCTGCTTTGTCTCTGGTTTAAATTTAAGTTTACTGCCAAAGGTCACGTGATGCAACAAGTCATGCGGGTAGTCTTCAAGGCGCCCAAGGGACAGAGTTTACTCTCTATGAAGTGATGTCCAGGCAGAATGCCCTTTAGAAGTTTGTGGTTTCCATAGCAAGAGTCTGAATTGTGTTGCTGTCGCTAATTCCAGCTCATAAAAACATGCAAGAAATAATCCAAGTCCTACAGAGTTTAGTAACTATATTAAAGACAGATTTGCTTTGAACATCGGTGGCCAAAATGATGGAGAAGATGAGAGAAGACAGAGGTGGAATAGAATAGAAATTTCTAACCAAAAATTTCATATATTTAAGATTGTTCCATTATTGTGAGAATTTTCCATATTCCCTGCAGTTCATTCTGCTTTTGCATTCCTCAGATAACCTTTGATCGTGTCTGCAAAGAGGCCAAAACATGAAACCTGAAATGACAAATTAAAAACAAGATAATCCTGTTACTATAGAAATCATTCTGTATTGTCATTATCTAATCAAACCCTTGACCATGGTGTTATCAGCACCACAGTCTACCAACTGACTGAACCAGCCAGCCCTCGAGGCATTCTTTAATGATCAAGCCCAGTACAAGATCTATGGCTCATTGGCAATAACAGTTCCAATTGGAAACATCCTTCAACTCAGCATTTCTACCTTTAAGAATTTGCCCTAAGTGTACTTTTTAGTGAAATGACATATGTTCAAAGTTACTTATAAGTGAGGACTACTAAATATATTCTGATACACCTATTCAAGTGAATAGCATACAGCTGTAAAAAAGGCAAAATTCATTATGTATTGGTGAAGAAAGATCTTCAAGATATATTGTTAAACAAATAAACAAACAAATCAAAGCTTATTATAGAGGCAGAGAGTAGAACAGTGGTTATCAGAGACTGGGGGCAGGGAGATGATTGGAGGAGGGAAAGCAGGGAGAGCTTGGCCAACAGATAACAAAATTACAAGTAGACAGGAGGAATAAGTTCTGACCTTCTATTGCACAGTAGGGTGATTGTGGTTAAGTCAAGTTTTGTAGTTACATAATAGCTAGAGGAGAGGCTTATGAATGTCTTCAACACAAAGAAATGATAAATGCATGCAGTGATTGATGCATTAATTACCCTGACCTGATTATTATATGACATAGATATACCATCAGATTGTACTTCATAAGTATATATAATTACAATGTGTCCATCAAATTTTTTTTTAAAAAAATCAAAGGAAAGAACAATGAGTATAGTATTATTTTCTGAAATGTGTTTAAAATAAGAGGAGAGAAGGAAGGAAGGGAGGAAGAAAGGAAGGAACGGAGAGTGGAAAGGGAGGAGAAAAGGAAATCAAAGGAAGAAGGGAGGGTGGGAGAGGGAAAGGGAAGAAAGAAAGGAAGGAGAAAACGATGGGAGAAAAAGGAATATTCATGTGCATATGCACAAAATGTCTCTGGAAGCCTGGTGTTTTAGTCCTTTTGTGTCCCTATAACAGAAATACCTGAGACTGGGTAATTTATAAGGAAAGAGTTTTATTTGGCTTACTATTCTGGGACAGCTGCATCTGGCACGGGCCTCAGGCTGCTTCTATTCACGGTGGAATGTGGCAGGTAGCTGGTGGGTACAAGCAGATCACATGGCGAGAGGAAGCAAGAGAGAGAGAGAGGAGGTGCGAGGGTCCTATAAACAATAAGCTCTCGCAGGAACTAATAGAGTGAGAACTCCCTCATTACTGCCTCCTCCCCCAGGGAGAGCATTAATCCATTCATGAGGGATCCACCCCCATGACTCAATCAGTTTTCAACACTGCCATATTGGGGATCAAATTTCCACATGAGTTTTGGAGGGGACAACACATCCAAACTCCATCACCTGGTCTCCTGGGATAACAACGGGCATGTGGGGAGTGTACTTTTGAACATTTTAAAATATTTTGAATATTTTATACCTTTTGAATTTTTTAAACCAACTGAGTATGTACCTCATTCTAATATAAATGTGAGAAAGTTGCCAGACTTCCCTGTTTCCCACTGAGGAGCTGGGAGGGGCAGGGGTGTAGTCTAATGCAGAGTAAAGCTTGAGAATACGAAGGACTGTTTTTTGTTTTTTACCTTGACGATGACACTGTCATTTTTATTGGAGTTTGAATGTGTTGTATTTTAAAAGAAGCAGCTTCAAATGTCCTTCCTTTACAGCTCAGGCTGGCTGGTAAGAAGTGAGGACAATCAATTGGCAAAGATACTAATGAATTGAAGAAGTGACCACACTACAGGAAGTAGTCAGCAGATTAAGTGGTTTACAAATTCTCCTAGGGGGTAACAGCATAAAGCTGTGGGTGGTTGGGCAGTCTGAGAAGAAGACACAGTATCTGTATCTATGTGCAACTGAGTGCAAATGGGATTAACTTCTCCTGCAGCACTTTCTCATATGCCTATGGGGTCATGCAGCACTGTGTTATATTTGTCTGTCTACACATTTTCTTGCACGGTGAATCCTGGGAGTGCATGATTTCCATTCTAGTCACTTGTGGATATCAATGCCCAGCTCAACTCCTGATGCATGGCAGGGGATTAATAAGTGATTATTGCCAGCATAACTGTGAGCTCCAAAACAAAGTTTATAAGTTTATTATCAATAAAGGATTTAATGCTTTCTAACAGGAAGATGCCAGAGTGAGTGTCTACAGTATTTTCCCACTAAATTTCTTTTACCAAGGCATCCACCCATTTCTTACAAGTAAAAACACTGTTTGAAACTATAGCCAAGTTTATTTACGCACTTTGTAGCAAGTGTGTTTAGGGTACAAATATTTTCCCCGTAAATGGTTTTTAACATGAACATGTAAAAAAATAATAAACGATGAGTTATTTACTTTAAATTTCAGGAATATTCGACATGAACATGTTGACATTCACTTATTAGCAATGTCACTTTACATTTTATGACAAACTTAATGAAGTGACTTAAAATAGAAAAATAAAGAAAGCTATCAGAGACAATACCAGTAGTCACACTCTTTCCACAATATAGGACCATGTTCTCAATGTTTTTATTCTAAACTTAACTCAAAACTACAGAAAAGTCTTCCAATTAACTAGGTTTATAGTTAAAAGAAGGAGAAAATGAGAACGATCTATGGTTCACTGCCTTTGGTTATTAGGTACAATCTCAAACACAAATTAGCACTTGGGGCTTGATTGAATAAATGAATGTCTTTTTCCTCAGTAGCAAACCTAAGCTAGTCTCAAAGTTGAGTTCATCAAATTCAAAGTCTAAATGCAAATGGAACAACGTAAAGCCAGGAGTGATTGTTTGACTACGGGTTTTTCCGCCAGCTTTTTCTTTTTTGACGGGTAAGGGGATCGCAACCCTCGGCATGGTGTGGTCAGCACCACTCTCGGCCAGTGAGCGCACCAGCCATCCCTATATAGGATCTGAACCCGCGGCCTCAGCACTACCAGTGCCGCACTCTCCCGAGTGAGCCACAGGCTGGCCCCTTTTTTCCTTTTTTTAAAAAAGCAGCATAGTCTCTTCTAATCCTGGATTTTTATTTTTTTAATTATTATTTTTACTGGGACATAGTTGATTGCACATATCTGTGGGGTACAGCTTTGAATATCAATACCAGTGTGCAATATGTGATGTTCAAATCAGGATAATTAGTATATTTGTCATTATACAATGTAATTGATTTTCGTGGCCTTTTACAATTCTTCCCTTTCCTACCCCCAGCAACCTCAGGTCTGTTCTCTTTTAAAGTTCAACATATTATTGTGGTTGTTGTATCTCTTTTTTCTTTGTTATTTATTTGTTTGTTTATCTATTTATTTACTTATTAGTTCCTACATATAAATGAGGACATGTGACATTTCTCTTTCTGTGCCTGGCTTGTTTCACTTAACATAATTTTCTCTAAGTTCATCCATGTTGCTGTGAACGGCAGTATTTCATTCTTTTTTATGGCAGAGTTCTATGCCATTGTATAAATATACCACATTTTCTTTATCCACTCATCTGATGTTGGGCATTTAGGCTGATTCTACATCTTGGCTATTGTAAATAGAGCTGCAATAAACATGGAAGTACAGGTGTCCTTTCAACATGGGTATATACCCAGCAGTGGGATTGTTTGAGGATTGTTAGAATTACTGATTTTCACATAACTCAGAGGTGAGTTTAAATGCAGATTGAATGAACTTCTTTATTCCTGAGGGAGGGCTTATGATTCTGTGAGAAATACCCCAAAAGGGGGTCATGGAGACTGATGGAGACCGAGGGCTTAGGAAGCAAAGAATGGCTTCCAGGGTGTGCTGTGCAGCCAGACTGGCTAGGTTCCTCCAGCCATGTGACCCTGGACAAGTTTCTCAACCTCTTTAACCTTCATTTGAAACTCTTTAAAATGAGGAAAGTGCTATGTGTCTTCATTTCTAAGATATCGTCAACATTAATTTGTATATAACTAAGAAAGTAGAATCTGATGACTTGTCATCATTTGGAAGATGCTTTCTAATTTCAGAGAGGTTAGAACGCAGGGGGGGAGGGCACATTAGAATCCTTGAAATGCAGTAAAGATATACGTACCTTGTAGAATTATGAGGATTCAGTGAACAAATGCACGTAAATGGTTAGCACAGCTTGAAGTGTAATGTGTCCAATAAATATTAACTATTGTTATTGCTAGTATTATCCTCAACATGAGTAATTACTTATCTTTGGAATGGAGCCAGCTGAACTGAAAGCAATCTGATGTGCTGGCAAGGTGCAGAAGGACAGGAGACTGAAATGGAAACCAAATTGAATGGAAACTTACTTTGTCTCATGATTTTAAGTTCACTTGCAGGCATATATGTAAGCCACTCATAATGGTTATGGGAATAGTTGTACTCTAGGTTTAACTAGAGTAATTCTTATGTTGAAATTCTACCAATATTGATTCTATTGCTGCAAACCTGTTTTTTTCTCCCCTTCCCACTTATTTCCAAAAGCCCATTATTTAAATGTTCTTAATGGTGACAGATAATCGAATTTTAAATGTTATTGTGATTTTTACATTGGCCCAAAGTTATTCAGAAACAAAACTAATAAATAAGAGATTAAAATTAATTTATGTAAAACCATTATAAAAATAACCCCCAAAGAATTGCAACAGCAAAAAATAACAAACCCGTAACCCCTCCCCACCATAGCATTGTGCTTGATTAAAATAAAACAAATTTCTGAATTAATGGAGCTAGTTTTCTTGAATAGCTCATATTTTTTATTAAAAAAGGAAACTCCTCAGATTCAAAGTATTAAATATATATATATATGTGTGTGTACAAAGGAGAATTTATTATATTTATTTCATTTTAATCAAACATATGATGCTATATATTACCTCTCCTTTTTTATATAATGATATTAAGGAAATACGTCTATGAAATTCCAAGTTTTCTGTGAATCAGAGCACTAGCATTCGTATTCTATCTTTCCAAGGTTTGTTCCTTAAGCTCTAAAATTTTAAGCTTTAAAATGTAAGAGTGAGAAAATATTAGTTATCCAAATAAATGGTCCAGAGCCAGGTTTATATAAGAATTTATTTAATGTTTTTGTCCAAATAAGGTCTCAGGCTTTTCAACTTCCTTTTGTAAAGACGAATACTATTTATTCCAGCTAAGAGAGACTTTCCCCATATATTCAGTGTTCATGAGGGCACCACCTGTGTATGGTGCTTTAAGAACCCTCACTCAAGAAGAGAAGTTAACACTCCACACCGCAAGCTTACTTGCCCAATATTCTCTTTTGTTTTATTCCAAGTCGAAACATTTCCAAGTGGTCTCAAAGTTCTTTCCACCTGTATTTTTCAAATGGCTTGCTTTTTACCCAGGAACTGTTGTCATTTTGGGGTTAAAGTCCACACTTGGCATTTTTTCTTCTTCTTAAATCCACTCAGCAGTTTCATGGGTAAATGGTGTTCTCTTTTATCTAGTGCCATTGGCTTTGGGGAAGCCTCCAGGACCACCTGCTCCATCAGAGCCACACACAGAGGGCCCTGCTCCTGCCTCTGAAAACTGGCATCGTGAGCGGCTGAACGTGTCAGTTCTGCGGACCCACTCTCAGATATCACAGGCACCTGCTGTGTCTGACAGAGACCTTTCGCCAAGTGTACATGTGGGTCTGCCCTGTAAGGTCTTTATCATTTGCAGATTATTGCACAGAGTGGCTACGAGCTGTGGTGTGATCCTGTCACACAGAGAGATAGGTCACATTTTCAGAGCAGCAGGAAACAGGTTCACCTGTAAGCTCATACTTATCAGATTTTCAAAAATAAAAAAACAAAAAATTCTTGTTGCTCCTTGAAAACTGAACTAAAACTTAATTACTGATTTGTGAAGTAAACAATCTGACAGGAATGCATCAATTGACACATTGACCTGGGTTTTTAAGTACAAATGAAAACCAGGTGCAAAAGAATTTTTAATTTACCATAATTTCCGTTGACAGTTTAACAAAGTTCTGGTGCTAGAAAGTTTCATAAAATTACTCTCTGAATATCCTGTGACATTTTCCTTGTGATGTAAAAAGTCAATATTTGATAGCTTAAATATCAATATTGATAGAAATGTGATTTAAATAGAAACACAGATAGTCAAATAATTTTATATGATACTCATATTTTAATATATTTAAAACTTTTTGGAGCAGAGATGCACTTAACAGATATTTAATATTAGATATTAAAACCATCTTTCACAAGTTACTTTGGGCTTCTTCCTTTTATATCCTGGCTGTTTAAGAAACTTTCTATTTTTGGCCATCCAAATCTCCTTATAGATTTAAACTAGGAATATGCCTGTGCTTTATACAGAGCAGACTTCCTCCTCCTTTTCACTGAAATGAATGGAATTACAAGGAGAGGCTCCTCTTAGGTCTTGTACAAACTTCTTAGATGTTATTTAAATCCATTTTTTCAAATTCTTTTAAATTTTAAAATTTTATTTGTTCTTATTACTTGTTACTTCCTCTTATCTCCATTGTAATTGGCTACCTACTTTTTTTTTTTTTAAATATATAAAGTGTCAAACCTGCAAACATACATCAAACCAAACCAGTTTTCTGTGATGGGTAATTTTCCTTATATAATGTCTTCCATCATTTCCCCATTCTCTATATGACTTCCCTTGCTTATTATCTGTCTTCTCTCCACCCTTAATAATAGTGTTCTGATTCTATTATCTATTTTTTTCTAAGAATGTTTATAGTGTCAATCTTCTCCCCAAACCATTACCTTTTGCAGATAAATCACCATTCTTTGGTACTCTAGTACATTTTCTGGTGAAAATGTAATGACAGCTTTTTAGTACATTTTCACATAATCTATACCCTCACTTATTCCATTTGGACATTTCTGTATTTCTCATCTTTTGCTTCCCCAAACTCTCACCATAGCCCTGCAAGTCTTGGGGGCTCTGCACTTTACTCTTCTATTTATAATCAGTAAGTATTTTTATGATTTCTATTTTCTCAGGATTTCTATATTTTTTTAAGGATTTCTTACTACATATCTAGCATTGCTCTCTTTCAAATCTGAGCTTGCATAAGTGTCCTTCAAGGTAGCTGCTTGGGTTATTTTCCATGTTTAGGTTTCTACTTCCCTCTGTTTATTCTCCTCCAGTGTGATTGCACTGCCTTGCCCCTTTGTCACTTCTTCTTTGGAAGGAGAATCAACTTTCCCATCATCATTTTGAGTGAGAAAGTTGAAACACCTCTTTTCACTGTACCCTTTCCCTGCCTAATTTGAATGGTAATAGCAGCAACAATGACTAACAGTCCCTGTAGAGAAAGCTCTGAACTCATTATTTCCAGTCTTTTGCTCCCCAAAGAGGAAAAATCACTATGATCCTTTAAAATCTATTCACCTTACCTTTACAGAAGGTGATAAAACTTATCAAGATACCACAAACCTAGTTACTTAAAACTAAAGATAAATTGTATGTATAACTATATGCATATGGATAAATGTGAAATAATTTAAACAGAAAAAGAAAGAAAAATTAAAATCCGTTTAAACAAGACCTGCCATGTGGTTGGCAGGCAGAATATTTCTTCCATAAATTTTTTTTTAAATGAATGTATGTAGACCACATGTCTTTTCTTTATCATTTGAGATTTAGTATCACACATCTTTAGAAAATCTTTATGTTCTGACACAGATTTTGTATGACAATAAAAGAAAGTTATACCATATAAACGAGACATTTTTGCCCACATACTAAAAGGCATTAAAAGTAAATTACCTTTACAAATGTTTTATTTTATGCAATCTTTCAACCTACTATCTCACAAGTTTTCACAACAACTTAGTGGCAGAGCAAAGGTAGTTGTTACTATCCTCCAAATGCTTTGGATAATACAGGAAGCTCAAACCTTATGTGATTTGTTCAGTGTCACGAAGAAGTTGATGGAGCTGAAGCTTGAACAGGTTCTGCTGCAAATAAAGCCAAGGCTCTCTTCACGCTGGGACTAGCATAGGATGGTGTCCTTTTAGTTCATGTTGTTGATAAACAATTTCAGTAAAGTTGCAGGGTACAAAATCAACATGCAAT
>NW_007726158.1:1061397-1119156 GCF_000696425.1 Galeopterus variegatus | reverse complement strand
TAGGATGGTGTCCTTTTAGTTCATGTTCAAATTTTTTTTTTTTTTTTTTTTTTTGTCCTTTTTGTGACTGGCTGCACCGCGCTCAACCAGTGAGCGCACCGGCCATCCCTATATAGGATCCGAACCCGTGGCGGGAGCGCTGCTGCGCTCCCAGCGCCACACTCTTCCAAGTGCGCCACGGGCTCGGCCCCATGTTCAAGTTTAATATCAGGATTCCCTTTCTTGCCTGCTAACTAGCTATTTATGCTTTGAAAGAATACTTAACCTTTCTTGGGTTCACTTTCTTCCCTCATAAAATTAGCAGGTGCTTCCCAATGGTTTCTCCATTCCCTTTGTCTTTCAAAGTTTCAAATGCACGATGACTAGTGGTCTGTGAATGAATACCAAAAACTTTTGCCACCTGGCCTCGATTATATTCTCACTATGAATTACTCATCCCTAAACCATACCACATACTCCATTTCACTTCATCCCATTTCTTTTCCTGACTTTAGTTCTTGCTTGGAAAGCATGTTGGAGTTTACTTTCACCAATATTTATTGATCACCAGCTACATCAGATGATAAGCTAGGTATGGCATCTGCAGATAGGAACTAGGAGTAACTCTTCTCCTTAAGTCCAGAGACCACTGCGCAGGTGTGCATCATGTCAGCCCTGCCTGCCTTTCCACTCTTCTCCTGGTGCTGGGCTGAGGGAGCCTGGCATTCCATCTCACCAACAGCTCGCAGCCCATGGGCCTCCTGAAATTCACCCTCAAGCACAATTCCTCTCCCTAGGGATTGAGCACCACTGCTTTTTATTATCTTCCCCCCTCTCCAGCATCTCTTCCCCATTTCCACTTCAGGCTATCCTCCTTGTTTGATCTGCCATTTGAAGTTTCTAACACTCCAGGTGCTATGCCAAATCACACTTATTGCCTGAGCCTGTACTGAGCCCTGGAGGGATGGAGAGCCACTTACAAAACTGGCAAAGGGAGAAAGTGGATGTCGTGGCAATGCCAAACCTTCTTTATTATCTGGCTGCCTGGGCAATGTGGAGAAGGAGCAATTTCTCCATGGAGAATTCCCCATGGAGAGTGCACCCAGGGGAATCAGAGTTCTGAGAACCTGAGTTCAAGTCTCAGAGCTGACATTTTCCTCCTGAACAACCTTAGGTCAAATAACTTCTAAACCTTCTTGTAACATTAGAGCGCTAACAGTGCACATCTTAAATTTCTCATTATGCTGTGACGCAAACGGGCTATCTTATGTGGAAGGGCTTTGTCAGACAAGCGAAAGGTATTAGTTTCTGAGAGCAGCATGGGAGCCCTGAGTATCTGGGAGATGGAGGAGAGGTGGGGGAGAGATTCAGAAAGAAAGGTGAAACAGGCACAAAACTCAGTTGTGCATATTCTGCAGTTTTGGGAATGCAGCAATGCATGGAGTCCTCAGCCCGTGACCACTGATATTGCTGCCTTGGCTCCTGCCTTTCCACCTCCTCTACCTCCTCCTCCTTCTAATGATTTTCTTTAAACTTATATCCTCCCTTTATAACCAACATCTCCCCGTTTCCCCTACCACCCAGCCCCTGACAACCACCATTCTACTCTCTGCTTCTATGAGTTTGATTTCTTTAGATTCTATGTATCAGTGAGATCTTGCAGTATATATCTTCCCGTGCCCAGCTTTTTTCATTTAGCGTAATGTCTTTCAGGTTCATCCATGTGGCTTCTTCTAATGCATCTCTTTCACAGTTGTATTTTCCTGATTAAAACCATCAAAAGTCTCACTCATCTGATTTACGATTTTGCAACATTTCTTTAGCCTCTACTGGCAGCTGTTTGATTTCTGACTAGTCTGGACAGAACATTTTTATCTGTGACCTACTTATAATAATAGTACCACAAAATCAAGCCAGAAACTCTCTTTCTTTTCCAGATTATTTTTCCCAAACCATCATCTATTACCCTTCTCTTAAACCTGACCTCATGTGCTTACTCATGATCTTTTTCCAGCCATGGAAATGTCTCTCGGAATTGCTCCAGGTGCCAATATAACCAAAGTCCCTATGTTGTTATCCGCACATGGACGCTGCTTACCTCTTTTTTGGTTTCACTTGTATTTTGTAGGATAATGGAGTTTGTAACACTAAATGGATCCCTATTTCTCTTTGTTCATTTCATTTCCTTTCTGAGGATTTTAGAGAAATCAACTTGATCAGTAGCAGCAGGTAGTTAGCACCTATTGTATGCAAGGTGCAGTTCTCAGTGTTGAAAATAAGTAGAGATGTAAGGCATGGTCATGCCTTTAGAAAATTATAATCTAGCTGTGGAATTAGATCATGAATGAGCCATGTGATGTACCACATAGAGTAGTGAATTGTAAATACAGACCCCTGGGGACAATTCCAGTTCTGTCCCTAACTTAATTTTGAGATCTTGATGACGTTTCACTTCTTCTAATCGCCATCCCAGTAACAAAGATCTTTGAGGTTGACCTGGGCTCAAGAGAACTGAAGTGCACCTGAAGATTGTTAAACAAAATAAACATGAAAACAAGATTAGGGGGACCATGTTTAAAAGGATTAATAATCTTAAAACTACAACTAAATAAATTGCCAATGATTAATTTCATTGTTATAACTGTCATGTTCATTCATCTTATCAGCTCCTGAAGGGATATCTATTGTTTACTTATTAGTAGTAAATATATGTGTATGTGAAATAACCATATTAGAAATCTATCAATATGTCTACTGTGTGTACAGTATACTTATAACCACATTTGAAAATAATTAACAGGACTTAGTTCTTAAAAATGGATCATTCAAAACACTAGCCTTCTCCCTGGTGGTGGAAGTCACTGATATTTTGTTACATGGCCCCTGCTTTATGTCACAGAGAGCACCTGAATATTGAAGAAAAGGAGAAATTGAGCGACAGGGCAATCAAAAGAGATTGCTGGAGGTTAGAGAGCAGGTGAGGGTCAGAGCCAGGAATAGTCCATGGCAGGATTCCTGAGGGATAGATAGTCAGGCAGCGTGACCTGCAGGCAGGGTTCCCCTGTAGCGACAGCGACAGCAGCTGGAGAGTTTATCAGTCCTCATTCTCTCCATTCTCTCCCAAAAGAGGTGCTGTGGGCAGCCAGAGGAGGGCAGGAGACCCACGGCCTGGAGGGCGTGAAGACTGCCCTTCTGCCTGGGCATCTCCGTCCACCTGGCATAGTGAGCGGCAGAAGTCAGCCCTGGCTGCTCTCTTTCTTCTTTCTGTTAGTCCTCCTTGGCTGGTTACGTCTTTGTCAAACCTTTCAAGGTCCCCCTTGCTTGCTCTTTGCCCAAGTGCAGTGGGAGGTGCACAAGCCAGCCTGGTGGGAAGACAGGACAGACATGTGCCTCCCTTTCAGCCCTCTCTGCACTATCAGTCACTGGGTGACAGGTGCATTGTCCTCCCCTAGAGGCCAGGAGCTGGATGGGGGGCACCGGCCCCCTGCGCTCTCCTTCCTGCAGCCCCGGCTTGGTCATGTGCGCTCCCAGAACTTTTAATACCCCGGACAGAAGAAAGTCTGTCAGTGGCATGGATGAATGAAGCTGGCTGGCTGCGCAGGGAGGCTTTTATATTTATTGCCATGACGGGGGGAGTCTGGGAGTTGTCTCATGGACCGGAAAGCAGCAAGACTGTCAGCAGGAGGGAGAGGCAAGTGCAGCCGCAGATAAAGCTCCAGCACCTGTAAACAGCCCCGGGGCTGCGTGGGACTTGCCCTCTTCCTCTTACCTGGATCAGAAGGACAAAGACAACTGAATTGTCTTTGGAAGTTGCAAATTAGCTCATTTGTCATATTGCAAGGAAACTACTGGCCCCACAGAAATGGAATCTGCAAGGAGTTTCCTCTGGGCAGGAACTTTTCAGAGTGTGACTCATGTTCACTTTTCCTGGGTGGGAAGGATCCTGAATGAATAGATGTAATTAACTTCTTTAAAAATGGATGCTTAATTTGTGTTAGGCAAATGAGTTTCCAAATGCCTGCTGAAATTTCCTCTTCCAATCACTTAGATAAAATAAAACATGTCAAAAACTGACCTTGGTATTTTCTCTCCTCTCACTGTTTTCTCTGCTCAATTGACTTACTGTGCCAAAAGTATTATCGTAGTCATCCCAGTGGCATATCTGAGGTCCTCTTGACTTTGCCCTCTACCCTGCCTGACACACCCTACCTGCTATGAAATCTCTTTCCTTTCTCCTTGGCACCATCTACCACAGGGGTCTTTTCCTTTGTGTTTTCATGAACATGCCAAGCTCAGGCAGTGAGCTCTCTTCCCCTCCTAGACCATTGTCATGGTCTGCAGTCTCTTACTCTCCAGACCTCCCACGCTCCAGTCCAGGGGACACGTTGCTGCCATAATGTCATCTGCTGATCACCTTATAGGCATGAGACAACTCCGTATTCTCTACAGTAAAATAGTGCAATCCCTTAGTCTGACATTCAAGGGTTTCCAAGACCTTTATTTACCAACATTATTTGCCTCCTCTCTGTTCAAACTCCTTGTTTCAGTCAAAATAAACTATCAAAAATTCCCGGGAAATGCTTCATTCTTTTTCTGCCTCTGTACCATGTCCTGCACCTAAGACAACTTTCACCTCTCTATTGAAACTTTGTCCAGCCTTCAAAGTCCAGACCAAGTGTCCCTTTTAGTATTACTACTTTCCCAAGTTCTCAGAGAAAAAATTACTTTTCTCTCTTCAAAACTCCTAACACTTGCTTATAATAGTCTTGGGCAACTATTATAAATTATTAGTAACTCATTCACATATTTTGTCTATATCTCCTCTGACACACCACAGGAAAGAGGGGCAAAATGATGAGTTGCTTGCTTAATTGACACAGCCTTAAAAATACCCATTAAGTACCCATGAAGTGCCCGATAGTGTTTTAAACTATTTGTTTATGAATGAGCTACTTAAAGCAAACTAAGAGACATTCTAAAGTGTAAAAGGAATAGCCACAGCTGTTCCCCAGCTCCTTCCAGTGCTGACCCTGGCATTCATCCTACCACACCTACTTCTGACCACGGCCACGCATTTGTGTAGTCTGTAGCCATGGAAGGACCGAGCAGATCAGCTAATACTGGAATATTGGGCTTAGTAGTGCTGGGCAGAAGCCAAATAAACTAATCAAGCCCAAGTAACAAGGGTTTTTGGTATGATTTATAAGCAAAAATGACTACTTAAATCCCTAAATTGAAAAATCTCTTCAGTTATTAGTTTTCTTTTTCTTTTTCTCTTTTTTTTTTTGCTGGCTGGTATAGGGATTGAACCCTACACCTCAGCATCACACTCCAATCAACTGAACAACCCAGCCAGTTTAAATTTTGTTTAATACCAACAAAGTAAAAACACACATGACTCAATATGAACTAGTTGAGTAACATTTCTAAAGCTTGAGGTTCTCCCAGAAATACTTTTTTTCTAGCACAGGTTGCTTACCTGAAGTGTGAGATAAGACAAAATCTTCAAGTCTTTCTTCAAAATTGAAAGAAAGTGAGCCAAGATGCCGGGTACCGCTCAAGCTTTATTAAAGAAATCTGCCGGGCTGTGCTCAGAGTGGCACAGGGCCCAGGGCTGCCCTGAAAATGGGGGACAGCACCAAGTGTGGGGGTGGTAGAGCTTACATAGTGCGCCAAGGGCTGGCTGATACCATCAAGGAGGGTCATTATGCTAATGTGGATTGGGGTGGAGAACTGCGTCCTTGGGGAAGCAAAGCGGTTTCTGTTTAAGTCAGGAAGCTCCTCGTAAAGGGAAGAGGGGAGGGGAGGAGGTGGGCGGTGCCATTTTGTTCTTTGGCTTGTCTAAAGTGGCGCTGGTTATGTTGCAGATCTATTAAAAATATGTTATAAACCAGAAAATTCTGCAAACCCACATAACCCTGAATAGTGTTCTTTCTTAATTTAGCTGTCTGTGTGCCTTTAGCCCACATGGGTTAAAAGGTCAAAGATGGGTGAAGGAAAAAGAACCAAGGCAGCCCAGTGGGTCACAGTGGTGACCATAGTCTCAGAGTCGACTGCTGTGTGAATGTTCCAAGGACAGGGCAAGCTATGAGCAGGGCTCTGAAGGAGAAGAGGGACTAGTTTTGACCAGAAAAAATAGAGAAATATGCTCAGAGGGCATATCAGGTAGTTTTGCATTGCTAGAGAAGGGGGCACGGACTTGGGTATAGAAAGAAATAAGAGAAATTAGGTACAGCCAAGCTAAAGGAAGGCATTAGAATGGACACTTGGTTATTTTAATCTCACTGGAGCAATAAGCAATAATAAAACCTTATGAGAAAAAACACAATCACGTTAGCCATAGCACGGGCCCCATCCATTGATGAGAATTAACAGAAGTGTATGAAGAGAGAGAGATGAACTAAACGGATATGCCACAATTTAAGCAGATATCCCTGTTGTTCTGAAATATAGGCTTTTATTTGAAATTTTGATTATAAAAAAAATTCCCATTTCAGTACAATCAAACAGCAGAGTATTATATGAAACACCTCATTCAATGCCCCAGCATGGCTGTTAACAAAAGTAGGTAAACCTACAAACAGTTCTTTTGCATAAGCAAAGATATATACGTATATACCATTTGCGTGCAAGTAGATCATGCTAACATACTGCTGTATAACTTGCTTTTACACTTTTGAAATACTGGGGACAACTTTGTATGCTTAGGCATGACGATTTTGCTTTCATTAAAAAGGTTATGGAATAAAATTGTATTGGATGAGTGTACCATAATTCATTCGATTGAACATTAAGGCAGTACATTTCTAGGATTTGCTTTTCAACATTAGGAAAACAATTGCACTTTGTATGTTCTTTTCAGTAATATCCATCAAGAATCATAATAAAAATAGTCAGGTTTTTATCCCAGGTTTATTTATCCTTTCATGAATTAAAAAATAAAAAGAATAAAAAAAACATACATTTGAAAAACAGTTTAGAGTACTGCTAAACAGGTCGAATAAACATCTGTAGCCATAAATAAATTTATGATTTTTTAAAGTTAATTAACCTAATTTTGAAAAGTTGGTTAAAAAGTGGTAAAATCACTCCAGGATACAAAACATTTAAAAATGTGTAAACTAAGATTGAGTAATATTCATTTTAACCAGTGAGTTTTCAAACAATTTACTTAGAGCCACAGACAAAATTTTAAAGAACTTCATGAAAATCTAAGTATATAAGGAAAGCAGATGTAGCTGGCTGAAAGTAATAGTGCTTTGCTTAATAAAAATTCTAAAAAGATCGTGGAAGATTAAGAACTGCCTTAGGATCACAGAACGATCAAAACACCTAAAATTTGTATTAGTTATCCAACATGTACATAATAGTCACTGGGAGAAATTATAAGTATGTGGAAAAGAGAAAGTAGAATTATTCAATTTGACTGGCTTATCAGTTTACCAACTTAAAAAAAAAAACCCCAGCTTACTTTGATGCATTTTCCAGAATCTCATCTCCCACCTATTTGGGAGGGGAGCAGGACCATCTTGAAGGTTTTCCTGAAGGTTTCCTCAGATCAGAACATCTCAGTGTGGTTACCATGTGCACTGACTACAGCTGGTACAGAGGAAACCTGACATACATTCCACTTACTAGTATTCTGAAGTGAAAAACCAGATGGTGAGCACAGTCTATACCTCAGCTCTTTGTAACACATGCCCTGAAAGACATAAATGGACATATGCTATTGCTAGAGTGGGGGACAAGGAGTGTTTACTATATGGAAACAAGGAGATAGACATGATAAACTGATTCTTCTTTTTTAGGAGAATAAGGGTATATAATGAATTGTTCACTACTCTTGGTTCTTAAAATAAATAATTCTTTTACAATATTTCTCTTTTGAAACTGTAGCCACAATGTCATTTTAGTCATCACTTTCTCCTCATTTTGTTTAGTCTCTTTATCTCAGAATGTTTTCTTGCCAAGCCAGCAGAACTAGAAACTCAGTTCCTTCAATCTTACTCCTATAAGAAAGATCACAATACCACTTCACCCCACCAGGCTGGCTACAATCCCAAATACAGACAATAGCAAGCACTGTGCATAAATTAGAACTCTCATCCATTACTGATGGAAATGTAAAATTGTGCAGCCACTTTGGAAAACAGTTTGGTAGTTTCTAAACTGTTGAACATAAATTCACCATATGACCTAAGAATTTCACTCCTAGATATATACCCAAAATTAATGAAAACATATTTTCACATAAATACTTGTACACAAATGTCCATAGCAGCACTGTTCATTCTAGTCACGAAGAGGAGTCAATTCAAATGTCAATTAACTGATAAATGGGTAAACAAAATGTGATATGTCCATACAAAGGAATACTATTCAGCAATAGAAAGAAACAAAGTACTCACACATGCTACAACATGAATAAAACTTAAAAACATTATGCTAAGTGAAAGAAGTCAGACACAGACAAATAAAAAATTGTATATATGGTTTCATTTAAATGGAATGCCCAGTAAAAGCAAATGCACGGAGATAGAAAGTAGATTGGTAGTTGCCTGGAGATGAGGATGAATGGAGAGTGGTTACTAACAGACATGAGGGCTGTTTTGGGAGTGATGGAAATGTTCTAACATTGAATTGTGGTGATAGTTGCACAGCTCTGTAAATTTACTAAAGATCGTTGAACTGTGTATGTAAAACAAGTTAATTTAAGTTATGCAGATTATAACTTTGAAGCTGAAAGAGAGAAAGAGAGAGAGACGGAATGGAAGGAAGGAAGGAAGAAAGGAAGGAAGGAAAAAAGGGAGGGAGGTAGAAGCCCCAATAACACATCTGTCTAGCTGGAGAGCTTTGCCTTGTAAGCACTATGTACAATGCACTCAACAACCACAACTCTCCTATTTCTGGAAAAATGAACAAGTTATGCACAGGGCTGAGGAAGTTTACAGGCTGCAAAGGGTGGAAAAAACAATCTTTCCTTTCATCTATTTTTGTAAAAGTAGCAGAAGCTATAAACATCACCTCTTTCCTGGGTTGATAATTTTATCCCTCATGACCTGTCTTTAGCCCCAGAGAAGGAAGTCATTTAATTTGAGCCGTGAGGATGGAGAGGGACTTGTGGCTCTCTCACATTCCCCTTGTCAGCAAGCAGCCCCCTCTGCTGCCACATCTTGCCCATCAATGGCAAGAGGGGACAGAAGAATTAGCTGTTGGAGCTGTGACCCGACACAATGGACTGACCCAGGGGCCTGGAGCAGTTTGCTTGTTTGATGCCACTTTCTTAGAGCTGACAGGCAGCCTTTCCTTCTGAAATCACTCTCGGGCCACCAATGTACTTTGACACTGAGTGTACACAGCTGGGAGGAGGCCAGACTCGTCCTACGTACTTGCCACGTGTTGTGCTAGAAACAAACGGAGGGCTGTGTGGGTGCTTCGCTTCCTGGCAGGGCCCTGGCAAGATGCGGCCACTGAGAACACACTGAGCATTTGAAAGGTCAGCACAGGGCTCCTTCTCAGAGCTAACAAAACCAGTGCAGAAGTGACACGTGGAAACTCTGGGTGTCCTTAGAGTTAAAGCACCACACTCATTCAGGTCTATAAAGGGACAAACTTGTTCTTTGTAACCACACCCTGTGCCCACTGAACACCTCCAGTAGAATGTAACAGTGTATGTGCCAACAATGCCACCTTTCAGCCAGAAGAGGGTTTTCTATTCTGAAGGACAATTTCCTAGAGGATATTTTTCTTTTTTACAGAGAGTCAAATATCAGACTTAGTCATGTGTGTTGGGCAGTAGGGGAAAGTGCGGGGGGGGGGGGGGAAAAGGGGGGGGGGGGGGGGTAAAATCTATTTCCAATAAATGGGTATTTGCTTTTTCATCTTTTGAACCAAATACAGAGATTTCTCTAACAATGAGTATACCACAAGCTCCATGAATGTGGGAGAGCTGAGCCATAAGTGGGAATTAAACCTGTCGTCCACCCCCACAGGGCCACTCCTGAGTGATAGTCAGAGTCCTGAGAATGCTGGTACATTCAAAATGATCACAAGGTGGTGTGGCACATCCTAGATAGAGGTATGCTCAAGTTTCATAGCGAGCACGTAGGCTGTATGCCCAACCCAGACACAGAGGGCCATGTTAGCCTTCCTGGAGGAAGGAACATGGGATACGTCCCATCCCATACACACATACTCAGATAACTCCTGACTTTACAAGACACACCCTCATTTTCTCCACATGCTCTTTCAGCTCTTGTCCCCATTTCTCTGATCTTCTGCAGAGCAAAATTTCTGGAGCATTCTACCCATGGTAGCTCCTTTTTTCATCTATTTACTCTCCAACTTCCTCCAGTTTGCCTTTTGTCCTAAGCAATCTACCGAATCCACACTGGCAAAAGTCACTAGTGACCTTCACGGTGTCCAATCCAGTGGATGCTGTTTTGGCCTCATCTAACTCAACATTTCAACAGCATTTGAAAAAGTTGACCATGACTCCCTCCCTGCAACAGTCCCCTCTGGGATTCAGGGCCACTGCACTTCACCAGTTTTCCTTCTCCTATCTCACTGGCTCTTCCTCCTCAGTCTAGGCTTTTGATGTTTTTTCTCTTGCATTTCAAAGTTCCTTGGATGTTTACCTTTTTTCTTTCCCTCTTTAGGTGATCCCCACCATTCTTATAACTTTTAATATCATCTGGATGCTAACAACAACATTTATTCACTGTCACCCTTAACTTTCCCCTAATTTCAATTGGTACACCCAAATTCTTATTTGGCATCACCTATGAATTATCTACTGGGCAACTCCTACTTCATACAGCTGAGATGAAACTCTTGATTCCTCCTCTTCACTATCATGCCACTGCCATGTCTGAACCACCTCCTGGTTCCCTCATTTCAGTGCTGTCCCAGGAGCATGACACCAGACCCACCAAGTAAGGTTACAGACAAGTTCCCTGCAGAGAGGGGTGAAATCCAGAGAGTCTGAAATCCAGCCTGCACATCCCTTCATGGACTATACGCCCTGTGGCAGGGCTCCTTGCATCTGCCTGGATGAAGAAGGGCCTCTTCCTTTGTCAAAGGAAGCACCTGTGCAACAAGCTGAGCACTCAAGGGGTTGCATCTGTCCATAGAGGCACCATTTTTATCCCCACAAAGACTCTGTGTAGGCGAGCTGCAATACTGCCTTCACCAGTTACCAAGCATGGAAACCTGGGTCATTCTTGGCACCTACCATATTTACTAGAACATCCTATAGATGCCTCCTCATCACCACCACCACCATCCTAGCTCACAGCACCGTCATCGATCATGCAGACCATCACACACCTCCATCAGATGCCCACTTTCATACTCGTCTCCTCAGATCGCTCTTTACAAAGTAGCCAAATCAGCTGTTTAAAAAGAAAATCAGACATTTAAAAGCATTTCTCTTCTGCCCTGCACGAAACCTTTTAATCATCCCCCGTTATCTATAGAATTAAGTTCAATGACCTTGATCTACAGAGCCTTCCATGATCTGGGCCTGCCTCACCTCTCCAACCTCTTCCCTTTATGCTCCTGTCCTGTCCCCTTCCTCATCATGTATCAGTGACAATGGCCTGTTGTCAGTTCCCAGAAAGGCCAAGTCTTTTTCCTGCTTCAGGTCCTTGCTTTTCCTGTCTGGAACATCCTTCCCCTGCTCTTCACAGGGCTGATCCTTCTTACCCTTGAAGCCTCAACATAAATTCATCTCAGTGTCCAAAAATCTGAAATGGGTCTCTCCTGTAATGCTCCATTCCAGTGCCTTTTTTATTTATTTCATAGAACCCCAAACAACCTCTGGTTAATATATTTATTTATTTATTATTTTGTTCTGTCATAACTTCTGGACTGACACTTTCTAGATCATAACAGGCACTTAGTACAAACTTGTTGAGTGAACAAATGGATTAGTCTAAATTTGGGAAAACAAAGAAATATTCAAGTGAGGTAGTGTTTGGGGCAGTTCCAGGTGAAAGGAGCAAGTGCAGACACTCGGGAGTTTGATGAGGGTCACTGGCCTGTACGAGTGGGTAAGTAACTGAAGCTGAAATGGAAACTGGAGGGGAACAGGGATCGAAAATGGGCAGGCAGGGCCATTGTGTCTCAGACTAAATTGGAGAGAAAAATTCCAAAAGGGGCTTAAGAAAGATGCCTTCCTGGAGCTAAGCGGCTCTTGATATCCATACATAACTAGAATCTTCTGATAGTACTATCAATTGGTCTTTGATACACTTTCAAAATAAGAATGACACAGCACTAAGACATTTCATGATGCCTACAACATAATTGGAACATTCAAGTCATTCAATTTGATGTTAAATTTTGAAGTATATTTTCCTTTTGGATTTAATTTCTGGTTGGGAGAACAGTTGCAAATTTAATACCAGATCCATTATTGGATTCTGGAATCCATTTTTCTGTTTTGCTACTTATCAGCTATGGGTCTCAAGCAAGAAAATTAACTTCTCCAAAATATGGTTACCTTGTTTGTAGGTAGAATGGGAGGAGTTAATGATGGCTAACCTAAGAGATCGGGGGAGTGGTAGGATACCCATGTATATTTAAATTATCCAAAACAGATAAATGTTGTGGATAATACACTTCATTGTGTAAAAAGGGGGAGAAAGGACAAATATAGGTATTTCCCTGTATTGATCCAGAGTACCTCTGGAAAAATACACAGGAAGTTAATGACAACAACTCCTTCTACGGTAGGAATCCAGATGGCTGAAAACTGGGGTGGGAGAAGGGATTTTACACTCTGCCCTTTTGTACCTCCTGCTCTTCCTCCTTCTCTTCCTCTGTCCATCTCTTTCTCACTGCTAATGTGGCTGTTTTATAACATATCACTCTTCTCAATGACTCTTGTATCTCAGAACTGTGACTTCTCCTTCACAGAAAATATAGAGATCATTTCCAGACATGTTCCTCAGTTTTATGGCCATTTTCTTATATACCACCTGCCTTGGCATTAGATTTTGTTTTTATTTCTGTCATTTCAGAAGATAATGTCCATTCTCTCTCTCACGCTGTCCTTCCCTTCCACGATCTCTATCTCTACTTCTGTCTCTATCTCTATCTTCTTTACCTCTATCTCTCTTTATACTTTCCTGGCAGTATTGAAATATCCACATATTTTTTTCCATCGCAAAAAAGACCTCTCTCCCTACACTAGACCTCTTTAGCTGCCAATTTCCCTCTTTGGTCCTTTTATAGCTACGCTTCTCAAAGAGTTTTCTGTATTTCTCTCTACTTCCTCATTAACCATTCACACTCTACTGGATTTGATTCCTTCCACTCTCCTGCTCCCAAGCTCACTGAGACATCCTTTGCTATTAAGCCCAGTGAACATATTTTCTGTCTTTATCTTCCTTGACCTCTGCTCAACATACTGTCCCTGTAACCTTCTGCTTCCTTTCCTAAAGTTTTCTTTCATGGCTTCCACAGGGGAAATGGGGGACAGCAGTCTGGATATGGGGAAAGTACAGAGGCCAGATGATCAGTAACATGTTTGATGTCCATGGTGCAATGGGCCTGTTCAGGGCAGGGAAAAAGTGGAAGTTTAGCAAGCTACGAAATATAGTTGTTATTCAGTAGCCAATTATTGAGGGGGAAAATGACTTGATTAAATCTGCAACAGGTTATTCAAAAGTACATAGATTAAACATACCAGTTAATTCAGTCCAAATAGCTATCTTAAGTAAATCTTAAATCCAATTATTTGTGTTTTTTTTTTTTTTTTTGATAATTCTAAGACCAAATGAAATTTGATCACACAGGACATTTCAACACCACAGGAGCATGTCACTGGGGTTTAGGGAGTGTACTAGTTCTAATTATGGGAGCTGAAAGTAATGTTTGGAGGGAGCATTGTGGATCTGAAAGGTATGGACCATGACAGGTGGAGAGATGCAGTATGGGCAGTAACTAATTTTTTAATGTCTTAGAAAAGCTCGCAATTGATTTATCCTTTGCAGCTCTCAAAATATTTTGCAGACATAATCTCAATGTATGTTTTGAAATAATTTGAATACCTGAATGTGTGTGAAAGAGTCCAGACTCATGTATTTATACAGCAAAGTTTGATAAGCTGGAGTTTTTCCCATATAGGCATGCAATTGATTTAACTATAGGCTTGACCCATGGAATTCCCTTGTAAACTGACAGCCATGAGAAAACCTACTCTCACAGTGGAGCCTCCTCCTGGAAATAGAGCAGGCGCTTCTTGCCCTTTCTCACAGTCCTCTTGGCAGAGGGGAACAAGAATGTTCTTTGTCAAAGCATACCCAGGAGGAGCATCTGGAGCTCAGTTTTCTCATGGTGTATTCAAATAAAAAGGAATGAAGACAATTTAATTTGAAATATGTCCAATTGTTTCTCGTATCATCCCTGTGCTATGGAATGTTTCTGAAGCAAATGAGATAGTAAGAAATGAAATATGGGGAAATTCAGCTGAATGTCTAATGTCCTAAAAATGACCATGGCTTTTCTTTCATCCCTCCTTTTCGGAAGTAAAATGTTTGATAACTTGGTCTCCTGAATCAAAGAAACGAACAGAGATGATTACCAGATCATATCCACAATCTCAACTTGTCTCAACGTATCAAGTTGCATGACTTCTTCAGTGGTCCTGCTACTTTACTTCCTTCCAGACACAGTGAATGTGACAGGAGTCCAAGGAGAGTCTTAGCCGCAGAAAGGGGACCCAGGTCACCATCCATACAAACCAAGCCTGCAGGGCCCTGCATTGGAATCCAAAAAGTAAGGGTGCTTAGTGTGCTGAAATCATCCCGTCCGGGAGATTCACTAGGAGGTGGCACCTCTTCAGATCCTGGCCTAGCAACTTACTGTTGCTCTTGGCTTTGATCCAAAGTGTCATTGCAGTTGGGGACAGCACATAGTAGGCACTCACTTAAGCTGAAACTTTGAGAAATGTGTGAAGTTTTTAGTTTCAATTAGTTTTTACTTAACCTTTATTTGTAGATTATCTGGATAAAACACTTTTTATTTCTCACTTTGCATTTGGACAATCAACCCATATGAGGGTACTTCAAAAAGTTTGGGGAAAAACGAGATTAAAAGATAATACAAAATTTTCCATGAACTTTTTGAAGACCCCTCATATACTCACAACCATTAAGGCCTTAGTAACCATTATTGGTTTAATGCTAATGACTGAGCACTATTTTAAAATGAACACATAAAGTACTGTAAATTTTGCTGCAGGTTCTGTAGTCGGACTGCCTAAGATTGAATCTTAGATCTGCCACTTACTAGTTGGGTGATCAGGGAGAGTTACTTTACCTAGCTTTACTTGTTTTCTCATTTGTAATAAATAAGAATGAAAATAATAGTACCTACTGATAGAAAGCAAGTACTCAATGAACGTGATTATGTATAGTGGAAGGCATCAAATGTAAAGGAAGGAAGTTTAACTGCTCTTCCAACATTACAATGAATGTCTGTGAATGAACTTTGGACTTTGGAGTAAGTCTAATTTAGTCTTGCACAACCATATAGAACTCACATATAAAATATCTTTAAGTCACATCAGATGGTCTGGTAATTCGTTTGGCCTGCTGCAAGAACATTACACAGGTGATGATAAACTTGCACAATGGACTAAAAAAAAAACTCCTATGCCAAAATTTATACATAAAAGGGGCTGTTGGCCTTCTAAGCTATCCCTTATGAGATGTTTCTGAACATTAATTCTAACTCTATTATTGTTGGTGAAGATGTTCTTGGTTCTTCTGTTTGGGAAAAGCAGCTACAGGAAACAATCAAATTTACTTTCTCATCACATCTGGCATTGAATTGGAACTATTCCCCCAAATCATATTTAGCCCTAAAAAGAATTGTTAACATTAATAGAAGTCCAAAGAGGCATAACCGACACTGAAAGCAGTGAATGAATTTATTTCTCACTCATTCATAAATAATTATTTCAATGCACTACTAAATGCATTTGGTCCTGATGTTATCAGCACCATGCTCTAACCAAGTAAGCTAACCAGGCAGACTGCTATTTTTGATAATAGAAGTAAGGTTTCAGATGTTGATGAAGTAGATATTATTAGAATTTATTATAGTTTAGTGTTATTTGTAAGATCCATGTAGTATTAGTTTCCTACAGCTGCTGTAACAAAGTACCACAAACTGGGTAGCTTAAACCAAAGGAAATTTATTGTCTCACAGTTCTAGAGGGTAGAAGCTCAAAATCAAGGTGTTGGCAGGGCCATGCTCTCTCTGAAGGCTCTAGGGAAGGAGGCTTCAATGCCTCCTCCCACCTTCTAGGGGTTTCCAGCACTCCTTGTCTTGTAGACATCACTCCAATCTCTGCCTCCATTGTCATATGGCATTCTCCTTGTACGTCTGCCTCCAAATTTCCTTCCTCTTCTTGAAAGGACACCAGTCATATTCAATTAAGGTTTGCCCTACTCCAGTATAATCTCAACAGATTACATCTGCAAAGACCCTGTTTCCAAATAAGGTCACATTCACAGATACCAGTGGTTAGGATTTCAGAACTAAGGCTTCCCTCAGGAAGAGATTCCAGTTGTGGGCTGCAGTGTAGGCTCTTGCCTTAGAATTTCTGCCTGCCTGTCCTACAGATTCAGACTTGCTTAGCCAGCTACTACAATCACCAAGCCAATTCCTTACCATAAATCCATATATATATATAAATAAAGCACATATTTATTACATATTTATATTGAATATATATATTTACTATCAGTTCTGTTTCTCTGGTGGAATCCCGACAATAAATTACTTAAAAGAGTAGTACACTTCTTGAAATCAACATTTCCTCATTCAGAAATCATTTTTTGGGCACCTGCACTATTGTTGCAGAGGAGTTATGCACAGAGGCTCTAAAGTTAGGCAGCCTGGGCTCAAAGCCCAGCTTCACTGCTTACTGGTTCTGTCCCCTTTTGCAAAGTAACATAACTTCCCATTGCCTCAGTTTCCTTATCTGCAAGAGGGTGAATAATAATAATATTATGTTATAGAGTGACTAATGGTTGTTAATACTTAAAGCAGTTAATACCAGTTAATCCTTACAAGCACTGGTGTGCTGTAGCTGACTCATATGGCTCAGGAAAACCGATTGTGATCATCCCTTCTTAACATCACATTCAGTTTCGCGAACTTTGCTAGCTTGAACTTGGCTGTGGTGGGAATATTTACACCATGGAAATTGGCAAACATGGTAAGTCAGGGCTTTTTTGTTTTTTAGAACTGGATTACCAGCACAACACTGTTTATGCCAGTGTCTCATACAAAGTTAGCCCTCTGTAAATAGTAGTGTTTATAATAGGTAAACTGCAATAGGAAAAGATGTAAGATTCCTTCCCTCTCCTCAAAAAAAGTGATTACTGCTAGTCCAAAGGGTTCTTTTGCATAAAATAGAAAGGGTGCCCCTCCTTCAAGACACTTCACTAACACCTGACAGGAAATCATATCAAATTAAATCTATAGTGTGAATGGTGACACCTAGAGTTACATAATGCATAACCTACATAACTAACTACACTTAGTATTCCTGCAAGAAACTACACCCACAGTGACCATTCCATTTTCCATCACTGCTTTACAGGTAATTTTTCCCACTCAGTAAGTATGTGAGTTGTTCTCCTATCTTCATTATATCCTCAAATATAATCACTCTTGTGAAGAAACTGCTTGATAATAAAGATATTTCTTAAATAAAACAGAATATTTTATATTCTAAGACATTTTGAAACATCAGTGGGGAAAAGGACCTCAGTAGGAGAATCTGAAAGAGAAATAAAAGATCTCTTTTACACTGGAAACACAAATCTGAAAGGAGGGGACAGAAGCGCGTTTATAAAAGAGATTGACTAAAATTGGAGGATGCACTAAAACAGCAAAAAAATGACCACAACACCGATGGGGACTTCAACAATGAGGGAGGGGCTCGTAGACTGTTTTGAGAACGGAATCGCTCGTGCTAATGACCCCACGTTTGCATTAAGATGCCCAGCAGTTTACCCTCCAGCCCGAGCCGGGTCAGCTACAAGGCTGCACGTTTTCTTAGGCCCCCGATAGCCATCCTTGAGGGGCACCCTGAGATAACGTCCCTGGTATATTCTTGGTACCCTCACAGAATCTGTCGCTTCCCAAGTCTTTAACATGTAAAATGAAACCCCAAGGGCTGCATTAACGAGGGTCAAAAACACACGTAACCAAAGCCAGCACTTATAGTGAAGCATCCTGGATTCCCATGAGAAACGTTCCGGATCTAGATTAGTTCCTTTACGTCACCAGAGTCTGCAAACAGGAGGCCGCAGGGTTTAAAAATACTGTGACTGCTGGAGATTTCCCTGGCCATATTTAGTTCTCCATCTCACAGTTGTTGGAAAGAGACAAAGGGAGCTGGAGCGAGAGAAAGAAGGCGAGGGGCGCCGCCGCCTGCGCTTGGAACCAGGTCGCAGTCCTGTGTCGCCTTCCTGCCCCACCCCCAAGGCTCTCTCGAGCTTGTTTTCTCTCCAAGGAAGCTGCAGCCTGAGGTACTCCTCCGCCATCCTTGGACATCTGCTTGGCTTGTGTATTTTCTGCTACGGGCACAGGACAGGAAGGAAGAGTTTGTTTCCTGTAAATAGAAGGAGAGAAAATTACAGCTATTATTGTTTTGACAACGGAAGCCCTCCCTGAAACTTGTACCACGGTTCATTCCTGACAGGCAGCAGGTCTGAGTTGAGGGCTCTCGGCAGAAATTCCTCCCAAGGGGTCCCCGAGGAAAGCTGAAAGCCTTGATGGCTTTGCATTAGATGTCTGATGGCATAGAGATGTAATTCTGAGCCATCTTGAGACTGGGCTGTGGAAATGGAATGCAGCCTGTGTTTTGATGAATGTTTTGAAACAAGCCTCTGCTACCCTAAATGAGCGTGCTGGATCTTGACCTTGAAGCACACACACCAGTTTATGCAAACACACATTCCTCTGTTGAAAAAGGCCTTGATAAGGCAAATTGTTTATGTTTACCTTCTAACTATCTCCCCCTGTTCTCTGCTCTCCCCAACTTCATTTCTTTCAAAGAGTCCCCGGCTTTAAAAACTATGCATAGGTACATGCATATTCAAGAAAAAGCTCTAAAATTACCAACACATACTGGGAATCTTGCCTCCTACTTCCAATATTTAATGTGTCCACATGTTGTTGGTAATATATTTGCCCATGATACGGAGACACAAATTTGCCATTTTTAGATGTTTAAAATTAGTCTTTTGCCTGATAAGTTTTTGAAATCTAAAAAGAAAGGAGTCAAGGAGCTAACCAGTTGGGAGCCAGAGGAAAATCTAGTACTATGTCCACTTTCTAATGAGAATGAAAATTGTTACTCAAAGTGTGTGATTATCTCCTATTAGTATGAGAAATAAACTTAATTTTGATAGTTAAAGTAGGATACATATTTTGTCAAATATATTGAGAAGGGATTGTTTCATTTTCTTTGATGAGCTTGCAACAACATAGAACACCCTAAGCAGAATTAAGTTAATGGGAGCATTTTTATTCTTGGCTATCTGGACTTCACACACATTGGTTGTCTTCTTTCACTGGTTGCTCCTTTTTAGTGCTGGCTGCAGGTCCCCTGTCCTCTATTCCACCTCCAAATGATAGTATGTCCCAAGGCTCAATCTTGGTCCTTCTTCACTCCTCTATCTAGGCTTATGGCTTTAATAACATCTTTATGGTTTCCCAATTTGTGACTCCAAGCATCACCTACCTGTCACCTGAATTTCAGATTCTTAGAAGCCCACAGCCTACATTAGTCTTTTACCTGATCAGTTTCTGAAATCTAAAAAGAAAGGAGGCAAGGAGTTAACCAATTGGGAGCCGAAGGAAAATCCAGGACTGTGTCCACTTGGCCATCTAATATACATCTCAAACTTTACATGCCTAAAACAGGACTCTTGTTTCCCCATGCCCCTCAGCATCCCCTAAATCAATAATTGCTACTACCGTTCACCTAACTACTCAATCAGGAAATCATCCCTGATTCTTCTTTTCCTCTTATCCCCCATATTCAATCTGCCAGCAAGTTCTCTTAGCTCTGCTTCCACCGTTTCCATCCTAGTCCAAGCCATTATTCTCTTTCACTTGGACAACTGCAGTAGCCCCCATCTGACAGCTCTATTTAGAAGCTTGCACATGTAAATCCTTCTACACACAGCAGCTAGAGTTATTTTAAAAATATAAGTTGGAGCATATCATGTCTTTGCTTAAAACCCTTCAGTGGTTTCCCATCATAATCAGAAGAAAAATCCAAACACCTAACCTTGACCTGCATAATTCTGCAGATTATCTCTTCCACATAATCAAACCCCCTTCACTCAAGCACTCTAGCCATCTTACTCTTCTCTAGAACATCCCTGCTCCACTAGAACCTCTGCTGGGAATGCTCTTCCCATGGAATTTCATATCTTTGGCTCCTTCTTGATACTCAGGTCTCAGCTTACATGTCACCATCTCAGAGAGGCCTAACACCTCTCTCAATTCTATTTCCATCATTGAACTTATCACTGCCTGGTGATTCCTTGTTCATTTACTTATTTATTATCTTTTCCCTCCAACTGTGTCATAAGCTTATGTAAGAAGAGGCCTTGTCTTCATGTCCAATCATGCAGCTAAGGGCCTAGAAGAGCCCCTGGTTTGCAATGATGCTCAATAACTGTTGAATGAATGACAGAGTCAACAAACATACTACCAAAGGCCCTAATCTGTTCTGGGATATAAGGAAAGACTTTGCTAAAGAAGTGTTGTTTGAGTGGAATTCTGAATGATGTGTGGCAATTAATTGAAAGAATTCAGGGATGGGGAGAGAAAGGAAAAGCATCTAGACAGAAGAAACAATGGTGCAAAGACCTGGAGTTGAGACAATCACAGTGCATTTGTTAAACCATAAGAAGGTACCGTGTTTGGAGTGCAAGAAAGGAGGAAAGTAGTGTAAGCTAAGACTTAGAAAAGTATTCAGGGTTTCTAGACCAAGTTAAGGAGCCCAGGCTTTACTTTGAAGGCTTTGGAAAACCATTGTCCGTTTAAGCAGGCAAGTGGCATCAAAAGATTCACTTTTTGAAAATATCACTTTGGCTACAAAATAAAGAGGCTGGGGTGGGAGGCAGTGTGACTATTGTCCTTTCTGCCATTAGATGGCTACTGCAAAAATCTAGTGGAAATAGCATAGTAGCTTGGATTAAACTACAGAGGAGGAGATGGAGAAGTTAGAACAGACTCCAGAGATATTTAAGAGGTAAAATAAAGAGTGATGTTTAATTGAATAAAGGTAGAATGGTGGAGAGTGGGGAGAGATGGGGTTATTAAGCCTGAAGCACAGATTTATGATTTGCATTTGTACTTGGATGAATGGTGGCACTACTCATGGAGCAAGGGAACATGAACGAGAATTAGAATGAAAAAAACATATATCAAAAGGTTGGTTTTCTACATGTTGAGTCTAAACGCTTTTAAGATATCCAAGAGAAAATGTGGAAGTAGACAGTTGTATTCATTAGTAGGAGCTCAGAGAAAAAGTGTGGTGGGTGGGAGATATAAATCCAGGAACACTGGTTACAGCCTATGAACACTCTGATAATAAAGGCCACTTTGTATTAATTATACTTGCCATGAAGTCTAACACAAGTATAAGCTACCATGACCCTTGCAAATTGTAAATATGTATGAAGGCAAATTGTACAGATTACTTTAAAGAAGCAAAATAAATGTTCATTGGGTCGGTTTTTTAAGCCATAGTGAAAAAAACAGTGAATGACAAGGAAATCCTGTATTTTAAGTTTGCTATAAATATTCACACATTTTTTCTGCCAAAATTTTAAATTGGTTAAAAATTGACGGATTAAAAACTCCCCCAAAACTACTTTCTTTATGGGCAAGTTTATTGGGGATTGAAGAATCATAACAAAAAGGGTTACATTTTTCTTATTTCCAAAGCATTGCACAAACTAGTAGTTGCCCACCTGGCAGTTCTAATTCATCCTTCATGTTACTCCAAATACAACAGCCTGACGTGAATTGATTAGAGGAGGAGTGCATGAGCTTAGGGTGTTCAGGTTTTCAGCTGTTTGAAGTGAGACATAAACCTGACTATGAAGGTGTGACAGAAGATGCACACATGAAGGGCCATAAGTGTGAGGGTGTCCATTGCATCGAAGTGAACTGTGTTAATTCCCTTGGGCTGCCACAATAAAGTACCACAAACTAGATGGCTTAAAATAACAAAAAGTATTCTCTCACAGTTCTGGATGCTAGAAGTCCAAAATCAAGGTGTTGGCAGAAGCAGCTGCCTCCAAATCCTCTAGAGGAGGACCCTTTCTCACCTCTGTGCCCCCAGGTATTCCTTGGTTTGTGGCAGCATCACTCCAGTCTCTGCCTCTTGTGCTTGCGTGTCTCTGTGTCTCACATGGCATTTTCCTCCCTATGTCTCTGTTTCCTTTTCTTATAAGGATGCCAGTCACACTGGATAAGGGCCCACCCTAATCAGTATGACCTCATCTTAATTTATTACATCTGCAAAGACCCTATTTCCAAATAAATTCACATTTACAGATATCAGGGATTAAAACTTCGTTTTTTGAGGGGGGAAGGGAAAGACACAAATCAACCTATAACACGAGCCGTGGGTGATAATGGAAATGCGTGGGTGAACTTGCAAGTGTGGGCTCAGCATCCGAGAGTGTGTGAGCTTTTGCGTGAGTGTGCGTGCACGTAGTAAAGAACTATAATCAAGTAAGCAATCCGTTGATCTCTGTTCTGCTTCCTGGTTCTTGCTTTCAGTGGTTGCTTGGCTAGCTTTCACGCCGTCCCATGACTCCATTCACAATGAGTAATGGATCGTTTCCGGGCTCTCACTCCCACTTTTAATGACTACCAACACTAATTAACTGACAGTAACATGTTGCCACTCTTGGCTGCGTGCATCTCTCACTGAGGTCATAACGGCTGTTGGTAACGCAATTACTGAGGAAGGCACACTCTGGGACTCCCAGTGTGAAGACCATTTTTGCAAGTGCCAAAGCAGCACAAAGCTTTCTGGGTAAGGTAATATGTTCCATAGCTCCTGGGCCTTGCATAATGACTCATCAAAGTCACAACGGTTCCACTGGAATGCTGTAAAGATTTCCAACCACAGTACCATCTGCTGGGAGGGACAGAGGACTACTGTTTGAACAAGGACTTTTGCTTGTATACTGAAATCAGAAATAGCAAAGGAACTCCCTAAATTATCAGAACACAGGATATTATTATTATTATTGTTATTGTTCTTTGCCTTAGAATTGTTCTGGGAGTGACAAAATTGCATCTCATGAAGAAAAAAATGCCATAAAAGCAATACCAAGGATTTCTGTTCAGGGGAATGGCAGGCACCCAAGCCCTTATGTGCCCTGCAGTGAGATCACTCTGGCATCTTGCTTTAGGACCCAACTCTGTACTCCCCATGAACTCTACCAAATTAGCTTTACATGATGAAGCTGTCTTGCTTCTCTAGAGGATCAAAGTAGCTGGACCCAGTCCCAGTGTTCTGCTGATAACCAGTCACAGGATACGTTTGCACCCTATTCTGCTCCTAGTACACCATGCTGTGGATTCCTCTGTATTTCCCAGTTTATATCCATAGAGGGAACTTGGGTTCACATATTTCCTTTTATTATCTGCACTAATCTGGTGACCCGAGATCATTTATGTACCCTTCACTCTTGCTACAATGCTTCTGGAGCTATGTAACATTTTTTTCTCATGTATGGGGCTACTGTTTCCAACCAAGCCCTTTTATCCTTCCCATAATAACCTTTGTAATAGTAACAGCACCTCCTTGTAACACTTAAAATATTTGTCTCACAAGGGCAGCATGACAAGGGAAAGTATGTCAATATGATTTTTTAAATGACATACCCAGCCAAAGTAATACATACCAATGAAAGTGAAAAAGAAGCATTAACATAAAAAATAAAGAATGGAAGAGAACAATGTAAGTTAGAATGAATTTTAGCTGATCAACAGAAGGTGTCATTGATTGATATGCTAAACTAAGGTCACTCTCTCCATGTGACCATAAAGTATTAAAACTGGCTTTTTTAAAAAAAATGCCAGAACGTAAATATCTGAATTATTATTTTCTTCAATCATGAAATCATATGGTTTTTTCAATCCTAGTACATTTATCCAAAAGCCTTGTGGAACTGCTTTTTTAGAAACACCTTTGAATTTAGTTTGTGAAAAACAAAAACAAAAAACAGAGTCATTACTTTGTACTCACATCTTAAATTTGTCATCAAATCGGTTAAGCATCTTTAACACTCATCACATTCAGAGAGTTCATTCCAAATTACTTTGTTTTTTTCTGTTTCCAAAAATCAAGCCAGCCATCTTTGAATGAACATTTTCAACTTTATAGTCTTAGTAACAAATGTGATACATGCTCATTATAAAAAGTCAAAAGAAAGAGATATATAAGGAGAAAACAATAATCTGTTCTCTTCCTTTCCTTTAATCTTATTCTCATAAACTAATAAAATATCCATGCTAAAGAATAATAAACAGCTAAATGTATTAACCTGGAGGGATGTCCAAGGTATATTTTAAATAAAAAAGAAAGAGAATGATATATACAGTATGACCCTATTTTTAAAAATTGTCTATCCATGTATAGATCTATATCATGGATGTACCAAATTTTATGCAAACATTGCCCTATTGGTGGACAATCAGGATATTTGCAATTTGTTGCCACCACAAGAAATGCTCCAGGAGATTTCCTTAATCATAAGCTTTTATGCATAGGTACCTTTACTCCTGTAGAAGAGATTCTCTAAGGTGGAATTGCTGGGTCAAAATATATATATCACATTTTTTATTACTCCTGGGAAGAGGAAAAAATGCATAGGATTACTAAAGCATTACTGAAATACAATTAATAGAAAAATTAAAAGCCTGATCTGTTCCCCTGTACCCTTGGCCAGAGAATAGAAGCCAGACAATTTAGTGTCTTCAACCATTCAGGAAAGAGGGAATACTCTCTATACATTATACTTCACAAAATAATGAAAACCAAGGTCATTAATGAAGAGATTGTTCTAGTGTGCCCCATAAAGTATAAATTTTGCTTTATTTAATAAATATGTATTGAGTGCCTGTTCTCTGCCAGGAATAGTAATAGACATAAGGGACATAGAATTTGACTAACTGGTCAATGGTCCCTAGGAGACCAGAGTCTGAAAGGGGAGACAAACCAGTAAGTACATTAATAGTGTGAGAAGAGCTGTGACAGAGACAAGTCGCCCTGGAAACCCAGATACTTCAGTTTTTAAGATTGTCTAAAATAATTGTAAAGTCACCACGCACGGCCAAGGAAGCACATCGAGCTGAATACACTGCTAAATTGTACTGAAAGCATGATTAAGTCAAGTGGCAAGAGATTGGCTAATAAATGATCCAATGGCAAGTTGAAAATCTACAAGGTTATATTTAAGCTCTTCATTCTGAGAAAATTAAAGACAGATTTACCTATATTTATAGTATAACCTTATGATAATGCTCATTTTTGGGATAAGAACGAAAACAACTTTCCAACTTGTAAAATCACTTTATTAAATAAAATTCTTCTTTGACCCCTGGTATATTCAGGTCCATGTAATAATAAGACATTGTATAAAGGGGATTAACTATATTTCTATGTCTATAGTCTTAATAAACACAAGTCACTGAAAACATATATCTTACCTTTTGACAATTTTTATTAACAGGGATGGATTTCCACATGACACAATAATTAGTATTTAATTCAGGTTCAAAGATGAGCTATAAAATAATAGAATCCCAGAAATATTTTTTTAATTGACGATGTTTTAGCTTCAAGAACATCTGCATAATCCACTTAAAAGAAAATAGTAAATGATGTGGGTTTAAGGAAGCACGTCATAAAATATTTCCATCTATGTTTTTTTTTTTTTTTAAATCTAAAAACACAATAGTCTGTAAAAGCAAAATTTTAACCCTTGAGTTCTTCTTTGGAAAAATCTGGTTTTCTCAGTTCCCCACCCAGAGGAGGGATATATGTTGGTTTTGCATTTGTTTTTATAATATGAGGAATTCTTTAAGTAGTTTGCTTAAGTGAAATATTGTATACCTTCATTGAGCATCTTCCCACAAAGGAATATAAGACAAGGTCTTATTTTTTTTCCTAAGGCCATTTTGCAAGGACTACAGTATATCATCACTTAGCACTCATTTACGTATCAGTTAAAAACAATTCCTCTTTTTCTTCTTTCCTTTTTTCCTTCCTTCCTCTCATCCTTCAACGGTATTGACCAATAACAATGGCATGATTATGACGGTACTATCTACACAGATTCCAAGAGAAAACTTAACGATTAAGTTACACCTATTCTACTAAAGGTTTTTTTTTAAAACAGAGTGGTATTAGATTGCAAAGTACATGGTTATATTTAGAAAAGTCAAACACTTCTGATTAAGCATTGTTTAATAATTTCATGAATAGGATGAATAATTGAGTAGAAGCTTGGTTACTAGGGGCCAAAATTGTTTTCTTCTGCCTTTGATGATTAGTTCTGAATTCCAAAGGATCGTGGTAAATTGGAAATGTGGTCAGATGAAAATGGATTAAAATCAATGAGAAAAACTGCGTGCTAATCTACAAGTAGAATGATATATTATACAAATAGGATTATCAAAATGACTTTTTATGTGAAAGAATGACAGAAAGGTATTGTTCAGTCTTGGACTCCCAGTAAATACAAAATGACTATTGCAGCAATGGAGATGAGTCATTTTTTCAGAGCAAACATAACAAGCTGTAGGAGCCCAAAGGCAATGCTTTCTTGACACACACAAGGTACACTACTCAGCTGGCATATACCAATTGAAAGAAACATTGAAGAGCTGCCTCTCTGGTTTGAGATCAGATCAGTTTCTCACCTTCTAAAATGTTTGCAATGTGGTCCTTTCTAGAAATAGGGAGAAGCAAAAATCAAAATACTGACTTCAAAGGGCTAATTAATAAGCAAGCAGCTTCTCAGAAACTGCAAAAGCACAGCTATATTTCTTCCCTTTTTTAACTAGAGTATGTCTGTACATATGAATTACTCACATGTAGCATAGAGACATACTCTATAAAGAGGCGAGCTTTATAAAAAGTATATGAGGAAGAACTTAACATTTTATTTATTCATTTGTTTCATAATCTGCCTTCCTCATAAAGGATTTTAAATGGCTGACAAAGATTCTGGGAAGATGGTAGAGGAATGGTATTTATTTTTATTTATTTATTTTTTTCCTTTTTATCTTTTTTCGTGTCCGGCAATGGATCACAACCCTCAGTGTCGCGCCTGTACCAGACTGGGACCGGCAACGGGATCGCAACCCTCGGCATTGCATCCGCACCTCGCTCAGCCAGTGAGCGGGAACCGGTCTGTATGTGGGATCCGAACCCTCGGCGGGAGCGCCACTGCGCTCCCAAGCGGCGCACTGTAGCAGTGCGCCACCGGGCCGGCCCAAGGAATGGTATTTAAATATTCTTGTTTCACCTCATAAAGAACAGGCAGAGCAACTATAATAGCAAAACCCCAAACCCTTCGGCAACATGTGTAGCAAACTAAGGGACAAGGTATCCCCTACAATCCCCACATTTGAGGAGCCAAAGCAACTACAGCTATGAGACCCATGTGAGATCATCCTCAGTGCAGCAAGAAGCAGAGAGGAGTCAACTGGGTATCAGCAGCTCCGAGAATAGGAGAATGTCAAAGAGGAGGAGGCCCCATGCCATCTGCGAGTGGCTTGGGCTGGAGGGTTTCACTGAAGCTCCCTTCCAGGACAAAACCCCACTATGAGGAGAAATTGCTGGAGTAGAATCGGAATTAAGCAGGCCAGGGCAACAGGAACAGAAAAAAGAGAAGGTCCAGATAAGGGCCTTGAAAGCAAAAGAAGAGGGAGCATTAGAGCCATCAAACTAGAAAAGCTACCCCAAACTACCACCACCACTTGGAAATATATCCAAGTTGAATCCCATACAAAGTTATTAAATGAGAGAGACAAAACAACATTTATACAAACAATAAAAATGAGTCAAAGAAGCATGTCCATAAAAAGATTGAGTAATCTAATATTTAGAAGCTACTTAAGTGAAATGCAGAAAACAATAGAAAATTTAAAGAATAACGTAAATCAGAATTAGGAAAAACTCAAAAATGTGATGACTGGAGAAAAGGAAAATTTAAAAGAAACGTATAGAATTAGAAATAAAAAAGAATTAGAAATAAAAGAAAAATGGTAGCATAATTTAAGACTAAACTAGAAGAAATACAAGAACAAATAGACAAAATGGATAATACCTTTAAAAATTAGATGATTCAACAAACAGGAAATAGAAGGGAACTTCCTAAACCTGATGAAGGACATCTATGAAATACTCACAGCTAACATCATACTTAATGGTGAAAGCCTGAACATTCTCCCCTAAAACGAGAAACAAGACAAGGATATCTCATCTGACTACTTTCATTCAACATTTTATTGGAGGGTCTAGCTAGGGCAATTAGGCAAAAAAAAAGAAAGAAAGAAAATAAAATGCATCCAGATTGGACATGAAGAAATAAAGCTATCTCTACTTGCAGATAACACGATCTTATATACAGAAAATCATAAAGAATCCACTAAAAAACTATTAGAATTAATAAATGAGTATAGCAAGTTTGCATGATACCAAGCAATACAACAAAATCAGTTGTATTTTTATTGAGTTGCAATGGACAACTCAAAAATGAAATTAAGAAAACAACTCCATCTACCATAGCATCAAAAACAAAACAAAACAAACAAACAAACAAAACACTCCCCATCAAAATCACAGTGGCATTTTTTGCAGAAATAGAAAAAAAAAATTCTAAAATTCATATGGAAACACAATAGACCATGAACAGTCAAAGCAATCTTGAGAAAGAAGAACAAGGTTGGAGACATCACACTTTCTGATTTCAAAATTTATTACAAAGCTACAATAATGAAAATAGTGTAGTACTGATATAAAGACAGACATACAGACCAAAGGAACCAAATAGAGAGCCCAGAAATAAACCCATGCATATACCATCAACAGATCTTCAACAACAAGAATACGCAATGAGGAAATTTTAACAAATGGTGCTGGGAAACCTAGATATCCACATGCAAAAGAATAAAATCCAATCCTTATTTTACATCATACACAAAAATCAACTCAAAATCGATTAGAGACTTAAACATAAGACCTACAACTGTGAAACGCCTAGAAGAAAACAGAGAAAAATCTTTTTGACATTGGTCTTGGCAATGATTTCTTGGATATGACACCAAAAGCACAGGCAACAAAAGCAAAAATAGACAAGTGGACTGCATCAAACTAAAAAGCTTCTGCACAGCTAAGGAAACAACAGAATGAAAAGGCAGCCTATGGAATGGGAGAAAATATTTACAAATCACATATCTGATAAGAGACTAATATACAAAATATATAAGAAACCACTACAACTCATTAGCAAAAAACCCAATAACCCAATTAAAAAATGGGCAAAGGACTTGAATAGACATTTTCTCAAAGACATTCAAATGGCCAACAAGTATGTGAAAAAAAGCTGAACATCACTAATCATCAGGAAAATGCAAGTAAAAACCACAGTAAGATATCACCTCACACCTATTGGAATGGTTATTATCAAAAACACAGTTGATAATAAGTTTTGGCCAGGATGTGAAGGAACTGGAATTGTTGGACATTATTGGTGGGAATGCAAAATGGTGCAGCCACTACAGAAAACAGTACAAATGTTCCTCAATAACTTAAAAATAGAACTACCATATGATCCAGCAATACCACTTCTGGGTATATATCCAAAAGAACTGAAATCAAGATCTTGAAGAAATATCTGCACCTCTATGTTCACTGCAGCACTATTGATAGTAGTCAAGATGTAGAAATAATCTAAATATTCATTGATGGATGAAAAGATACAAAAAAAATGTGGTAGATACATACATACAATGGAATATTATTCAGCCTTAAAAAAAAAGGAAATCCCGAAATATGTGACAACATGGATGGACCTGGAAGACATTATGCTAAGTGAAATAAGCCAGTCACAGAAGGACAAATACTGCATGATTCCACTTCTGTGAGATATCTAAAATAGCCAAACTTATAGAAGCAGAGAGTAGGATGGTGGTTTCCAGGAGCTGGGGGAGGGAGAAATGGGGAGTTGCTTACCAACTGGTATAAAGTTTCAGTTATGCAAGATGAATACGATCCAGAGATCTGTCGTACAACATAGTGCCTATAGTTAACGATACTGTACTGACTACTCAAAAATCTGTTGAGACAGTACATCTCCTGTTAAGTGTTCTTATCACAACAAAATAAATCTTTTTTTTTAAATTGGTATATTAGCAAATATTTTGGACTTGAGAATATAATTTGAACTCATCAGATACTTTACTTTCTGTACATATTTTGCAAGAATGCTAATAAAGTCACCTCTGCAAGAAAAAAAACACATATTTCATAATTCTGCCTACTCGAAAATGCCTAAATAAAAAAGTGACTAAACCAACATCAATGGGCATTCCCAGAATTTTAACTGTGATCTTTAAATACCATGGCCCACTGAAAAAGAATCTAGTCTTCTTAGAGAAATGACTGATTCCAAGTCTGCAACAGAAAAAACATAAGACTGGAACATCTTGTCATACCAAAATCAAGGTCATGTCACAAGATGTCAAAACCCACCTTGAATAGGCTTTCTCTGGCCAAAGATGGAACATTATAAACATTACTAAGAATAATATTTGTAATTATTGAAATACATCAAATATTATTCTTAGTAATGTTTATGTATACTCATGAGTATATGATATATTAAAAACGCAATCATGGATAACTCTCCAAAATGCTAAATAACCAATTCATTATTTTGAAAGCTGGTGAATAAACAGAAAGAATCAAGCATTTGTCCTGTTTGCCCTGTATGATGTATTTGTCAGTTAACCAAATGATGAGGGGATGTTTTTCTTTATAGAACTATTCTAGCTAAGAAATTAAAAAAAGGATAGAATCAGATGATCACTATGCTAACATTAATAAATTAACAGATCTAGGAAATAACCTTCAATGACTGCTAGGCTGGGTGGGGAGTGGGGTGGAAAGAGACTGAGAGAAAGTGGGTAAGAGAGAGAGAAAGTGGGTAAGAGAGAGAGAAAGTGGGTAAGAGAGAGAGAAAGAACTAAACATAGGAAACACGGATGTAACTACAGAGAATATAGGGAACATAGAAAGATGTTAAACAACATTTCATGGATGCAGGCAGCAAAATCCAGACTGCGGACACTCCATAAGACAGATGACTCAGGTCTTCAATAGAAAATTGCAAGAAAAAAAAGAAAGAAAGAAATGACGGTGGAACCAAGAGGTCAAAGGAGAATTAAGAGACCTATTAAGCAATCTCTATGTATAGACTTTATTTGGATCTTGAACCAAACTGTTAAATATATATATGTCAATTTGCAAAATGTGAACACTGGGTATTTGATGATAAGAAATTACTTATTTTTAGGCATGAGAAATAATATTGTAGCTATATATTTTTTAAAGAGTCCCTATCTTTTAGAAAAACATTCTAAAATATTTATAATTTATATAATGTCTGGAATTTATTTCAAAATATTCATGGTGAGGGTGAAGAAGGTGGAGATAGATAAAACAAGATTAGCCATTTGTTGGTAATTGTTAAAGCTGGGTGACCAATACCTGCAGATTTCTTATACTATTCTTTCCACAGTTGTACATGTTTCAAATTTTGTAAAATAAAATTTTTAAAAAAAGGTTTTTTAAGGGCACTAGAAAAATAAAGAAATACATAAAATGGCAAAAAAAAAGAAGAAAAAACTACTTACAAGGATATTAAATGGTAAGACAGCATAATAACAGTTAGATGAATGAAGAAAAATGGAAATAAAGTACAACCAGGAATGAAGATTAAAATGCAAATAATAAAGACCTACACAGACTACTCTGGGTCACAAATTTGCCCAAAACTTTCTAGCACTTAATGTAAAAAATGAAATCTTTGAGTTACGATGGTTTATATTGTCAATTAGACAAATATCAATTGCTCGGGAGAAACCACTTACTTAGTAGTTTAACTGTTCGTAACATTAAGACTCTACCAGAACTTTTCCAGAAGTTTCTGGATGAGGACACTGTGTTCATTCATTCATTCATTCATCCGCTCATTCTTTCAGCAAGTATTTTTTGAGCACCTTTCATAGCCAGGCTCTGTGTTAGGTGTGATAGACACAATTATGAACATAAAGACAAAAGAGGCTTCTGCTTCCATAGTGCTTATATTTCAGTGGGAGAAAAAGACAATTAGCAGGGAATAAACATGAAGCTAAGATGGGGAGCCATGCGCAGGGATACCTCATGCTGTCTAAGGATAAAGAAGACTTACTTCCTGGAGAAAACAACAGTTTTCTTCGTTGATACCAGAATGGAGGGATGGGAATTAGACAGGAAAGGGGCGTGGGAGAGCAGGAGCTCTCAGACAGAAGGACAGAAGTAGATGAAAGCGAGTGGGTGGTAAGACTGAGGAGGGCAGCACCAAGCCTATGGCATTCACACCCAACTCCTATGTTTTACTCAGAACTTGCTCCTCTTCCATTCTTCTCATTTCAGTAATGACAAATGTGTCCTTTTAGTTGCTCGGTCCAAAAGACTTGGGGTCATTCTGGAGCCTCTTTTGCTCACAGTCAACATGCAATCTCGCAGCAAACCCTATTTGTTTTCAAGAACATTAGAAATCCAGCCCCTTCTCCTAGCCTCCGTCTGCTACGGTCTTCAGCTCTCACCTGGATTATTGTAACAGCCCTTCCCAAGTGGTCTCTCTGCTCCTACCCTTAACCATCCAGCACCCCTCAACCTCAGTGGCTAGAGGGATTTTGCTTTTCGATATAAAGCAGATAAATGCATTTCTTTATTAAAACCTCCATAGCTTCCTCTCTCACTCAGAATAAAATCCAAAGTCTTTTACACTGGCCTCTAAGCCCCTACACCGTGAGGCCTTCTGAATCCATTTCCTACCACTCTTCCCCAGCCTCCAATGACCACCTGCTCTTCTGCAAATGTGCCAAGCACATTGTCCAGTAGGTAGAGAATATGTTCCTGCTGTTCTCTCTCATTTCCTCAGGTGTCTGCCTAAATATTACTTTGTAAATGAGGCTTTCCCTCATGTTTCCACTGTATATAAAATAGTAATGCCCTCTCCTGGCTTTTTCTATGTAGCTCTTGTAATAGTTAGAATAGGCCATTTGCTATTGCAACAACCTCAAAATTTCAGTAGTTTAACACAACAAAAGTTTATTTCTTACTCACGCAACAGTCCAACAGGATGTTCTTGATGGAGGCAGCATTTCTAGGTAGCTCATCTTTAAGCAGTGATTCGGGTTCCAGGCTTCATTCATTCATGATTCCCACATCACTTTGGACCTTGGAGTCCACTGCTATTACTTGCTGCATCTGCCATCAGACAGGCAAAGAGTAGGCAATAGAGGATAACACCGGAATTCATTTTATGGGCCAGACGTACGAGCGATGCACATGTCTTCTGCCCATGTTCCACTGGCTGCGGTCACATGCTGCCCTTAACTACAAGGGAACCTAGAAAATATAGTCCAGCTCTGTGCCCGGGGGCGGGGTGGGGGGTGGAGAAAGACCGTGTCGTGAACACTTAAGCTATCATTTACTATGGTCTGCCGTTTATGGATACCAAATATCTGTTTCATTCACCCTCCAATATGTAGAACACTTCACTCTCTCCCCATGAGAGGCAGTTCTAGTGCTACTCAGTTACCAGCTTAAGTCCAGAACTTCTGGGTGATGTGTAATCTTTTCCACATGGCTATGTCACCCATTGTCTAAATGACAAGTTAGGTGCCCCTTCACCCAATATTCAGTAGTGGATAGGAACAGGATAATCACATAAAAACTCCTCTTTGGAAGAGGGAAAAATAGATACCTAGGAGTCACTGGTCAAAACTGTTCTTAAATCCTGCCAGGCACATTATAAAGTCTCCCTCCTCTGGGACTGAGAAGTCTTGCACTCCTATAGACAGGTTCTGCTCTCTCTCAGAAGAGTTCCTCTTTCTACTGTTCACCATAATCCCTGGCTCCCGCCTCTGATGAGTTCTTCCTTGCCAGTATTCTCCATGGCCACATCTGAAGTTGGAGGGGATGGCCTCTTTGGGGAGAGCAGGGCTTCTGCAGCCCACTTCCCATTGATACAAGTACGAGGCCCAAGGGATGTTTTAAATCACAAATAATAAATAAAAAGTTTTGGCTTTTTAATCTGGGATCAAGCTTTCTTTGGTTATTTAATTTTCTCAAAAACTGTAAGTGTTTTGTAAGTTTTTGGTCCATTTGCTTCTAATTGGTTCCATGTACAAATAAATGCACTAATAGTTCTTTCTTAGGCATCGCTCTCAAGCCTGATTTATTTCCAAGCATTTTTGCCCCATGCCTCTGTCTTTCAACCTACTGGCAGCTGTCCAAGGTCATCTGAAACAATAGGTGGGAAAGCCACATCTTAAGTTGATCTTTCCTCCAGGTCTAACTCATTTTGTGTAACCAAGTATTTTACTTGGTTCTTCATCTTTCAGAACCTTTTTTGTTCCTACATCTTACTGTTGAGTTATTTACCAACAATTGGTTTTCTTCAATGCTTCAGTGTATCAGATTTTAGGACTAATGTCTCCCCTTTCATTTCTGCTTGTAAACAAGTCCCTTTCTGAACTCATCTCTTAATTACAATACTTTGTCAAAGGTAGCTAATGGTGGTCAACACCCTCCAACACTGATTTCTTCCAATTACTTCCACTAGAGCTACCAGTTTAGTAGGCACAAGGATTGTCTTCCAGGTTATCACAGGCAATAGTTTTAATAAATGGTTTACCACTGGAAAACATGGGTCATCATATTTCCCACCTCCAATATCAATGTTTTCATTACCCACCATCTGACTGCTAAGACAATACCACATATTCTAGGTTCTTTGTCACAGCAGCCCTCTGGTGCTAATATGTGTATCCGTCAGAGCAGAATAACTTCAATAGGAAAAAAAAAGAAACTCCAAAATGGAAATGGCCTAACAAAAAATAAGCTTATTTCTCATGCTTACAACAGTCCAACGTTAAGTGTTTTTGACTAGATGGCTCTCTTCAAACGGTGATATGGAGACCCAGGCTTTTTCTGTCTCATAGCTCTGCCATTGTACAGAGCCTCAGAGTCCTCTGCTAGACTCTCTGCATCTATCCATCAAACTGGTAAATTGAGAGCAATGGAGGAGGCTTATACAGGAAGGTTTTACGGCCTACCTAAAAGTTGTATATATCACTTTAGCTCACTTTCCAATGGCCTACTAAGTGATTTACTATTTAAAATTAAAATTCACATACGGTGCATTAAAGAAATTCAATGAAGCGATAAATACAAAATTCAGAATGCAGAGTACCTGTGGGGTGGGGATGGAAGTGGGCAGGATTTGGAAGGAACACTCAAGGGCTTTGCTGCGTGTAGTAATATTCTGTCTCGAAATCTTGGTAATCCCCATATAGGTGTTTCCATTATGGTTCATCTTTATATCCCTCAAATATACTAGAAATATTTTATTGTGTGTTCGACCTTTACTAAAAGTTATTAAAATGACTAGCACTATAAGGCAGCATCCAATAAGTATCTAGTAAAAAACATTAACAAAATGGGGATAATTAGCCAACGATGAGGGTGTGAGCTTAAGTTGAGTAGCATAGTAATATCTAATCATTGATGAGCTCTTATGTAGTAGGCACTATCTAAAGTACTTTATAATCATTGATTAATTTTATCCTCAAAATAATCTTATGATGTAGTCACTATTATTTTTCCCATTGACAGATGAGGAACCTAAGGTACAAGGTTCAGTAACTTGTCTAAGGTCACACAGTGAGTTGGTGATAGAGCTGGAATTTGAATCCAGGCAGCCTGGCTTTAGAGTTCATGTCTTTGATTCCTAATGTTCCATTCTCTCTGGATTTGCTTAAATGGGGCAGGGGACATGCATAGGTAAAGGTGGTTGTGGTGTAAGAAAGCAGGGAGTCACACCAGGTATTCACAAGGACAGAAGGGGGAAGTTCAGAAGTCTCATAATCCTTAACCCTCACCTATTATTCTCATGGTGAGATAACAGTAGTCGAGAAGGGCAGCTCAGAGAGGCGGAAGCAAGCAGCTGCGAGAGCAAGAGAGTTCAGAGTATCTCTTGAAATGAGCTTGATGTATGTCCTCCTGCTACAATCCCATGGCTGGAGACCAGGTCATATGACTTGTAATGGACAGAGATCAGGGAGAGAAGGGCCTCCAGCTGCACCTGCAGGCAGTGAGCACTACTGCAATAGTGAAAGGATGGATTATCTAAACACCGACTATGGTGGTGCTTGTGGGAACAGAAGGGAAGGACTTGAGATCACAATGACTAGTTATGAGGTCAAGGAGCTAAAATCATCAAAAATGAGTTTTGAGCCAAACTAGGGAGAATAAGTACTGAGAGGACTACGGAAACTAGAAAGAGACGCTTGCTTTGGATAGACTGCTATTCTCCCCTCTTTTTCTGAGGCATCACAGTATAGCAGAGCTCACAAAAATTAAATGAAAATTCAAATTCTTGTTGCACTACCTTGAAGGATTCAAACAGGTACAATGCAGCAAAGGATAACTCTTGGCAAGAGTTATCTCTTCCTTGAAGTCTTAAATAACAAAGTATTTAGAATAGTTTAGACTTAGGGATGATGTTTCTCAAAAGCAAGCAAAGGACTTGAAACTAAAATTTTATTAAATGTTCCTGAAGCAACAGGAGACAAGTGCCCTCTCCCAGGTCACAGTACTCCCTCCCCCCAGCCTTACCACCCATCAGCAGGACTTCTCAAGGGGCACCCAATGTGCTCTCAGCCATGCCTTCAGCCTTACGCTGCTACTGATGTTTGCTCATGAAAGTTTGCCACTATGATCCAGTCATTTCCACCCACTCCATGCTCTGTGATCTCAAGAAATGAAACACACATTCCTAAATCAATTGCCAAAAAGGCATATTAATCCTAAGTAGCACTAAACTCAGAGAAAGGGAGAGGAAAATGATAGTGACTTCTTAACAGACCTCAATATTTTTCTTTCCAGCTTTATCTTAAAATCTCATCTCTGAATTATTCAGAATGGATGTAGAACACTTGGTAAGTTGTTTTGTGAATGCTCAGGACTTCTGGCATTAAAAAAGTCAAAGTGTGGAGATAAATGACTTGCTTGGGGATACGATAACTTATGGGTAAGCTCAATAACTCACATCTGCTTAATCTCAACCCAGATAATGTTTTAAAAAATTTGTCTCATACCAAGTTACTGGGAGAATGTATCTTGTGATATTGCTGCACTTAATAGGAAATATATCATTATTCAGAAGCATCACTGGACTAAACTCACATCCTGTAATAGATCCCAATGCAGCCCTCGAATTAGTCACACAGAGAAATACACTATGGACTGAAACACAACCATTTTTTGCATGTGTGGTAGAACACAGAAGCTATTTTGTTTCCTAAGTATAACATGATGGTTTTTATGGGGGAAGTGAAGAATAATTTATCCAGTGGGGGAGGAATGTAATTAGCTTGAATACAGAATATTGGAATTTGGCCAGGACAATAGCCCAGTTATTGGAAAAACAAAAAACAAAAAACAAAAAATCAACTTCATTATGGTTATACCAAGAATTAAAATTAAAATAGTGTCCCCCATGTAGAAACTTGTATTCTCACTTGCTATTTTTTTTCTTTTTCTCTCAAAAAGAAAATATCCTCTAATAATACACTAAGGGAATATATCAGTAATAGCACTTGCTGAGCATTCCCTGTGTGCTGGGAACCACGCTAAACGTTCTCAGTCTTCACGATACGTCTGCCCAGTCTGACCAGTCAACCTCCTTCCATGTCCCTCACAAAATCCCTGCTCTTTGCCGCTCTCAGGACTATGAGGTCCCCCAGTGGTGCAATGCACTTTCAGAAGAACAGAGAAGGGAGGAGGCTTGAGCAGGTAAGGAATAGGCTGGGGCTGCTTGGGCAGGAAATTCCAGGGTTCCTGGTATCTGACTATGGCCTAAAAGGCAGGGTAGGTGCAGGGAGCACATGCTCCAGGGGGTGCTTGCCTTGACCCTGTCCACTCCTTAATCTTAAGCCCAGAGGCCAGCACAGGGTTCTTTAAAATATGGAGGCTGGCTCAGGTCCCCGTGTTCCTTCCCACTTCCTGCCTTGGTCTAAAGCTAGTGCTACCAACCTGGGTCTAATGCCAAAGCTTATGCCCTTAACCATTAGGCTAAATAATTTCCATAGAACACAGCAGGTAAACTGCCAGCTGAATGAGTGATTGCCTGAGAGACGTGGTACTTGTCCTCTTGGAGATTAGTAGAAAAAGACTTGTATGTTATCTGTGAAGCAGAACTGAAAAGATGCTAGGCTAAAGGAGCAGAAATGCTCTGTGGTGATCATGTTTTCATACCTGTAGCATTTAGTTAAACTTTCTATGAGTAGCACCTGTGACTTAGTGGTGCAATAAAGACACATGTCACACAGCACTCAAGCTCCACCACAGTTCAGGACTCAGCATCTGTCCATTATCACCATGATAATCCATCTCCAACAAGCCCATGGCAATGTGAGGGTAACAACACACACAAGAGAAGGACGAGTCCAGGTTAGGTTATTCAACCTGTTGCTTCCTTTCAGGCGTGGATCAAGGAGAAAATAAAGGAACTGAAAGTCAATCTAATCAGCATCAAAAATCATCCTCTGATAGTCTCAGTAGAGTCTCCTGTAATAGGTTAAGGTGTTGATTCATTTGGATAGTATCCAAGTAAAATAACCCCTAAGAATAAGGGGGATGACAAATTAGAGTCTTTACTATTCTTTTTACAACAAAAGAAAGAATCTTTTTTAAAATAAAGTTTTTTCTTTCATAATTATAAAAAATGGCCTATGATCTTTGGAAAGAATGTTGATCTCCCAGAGATCTCTTATCAAATCTCCTGAGCCCCAATGAAAAACCAAACATAATCCCAAAAGGACTATTGACATTTTAACTTTTGTATGCTAAAATCAATACTAGCCATTCAATTATAGCTTCTTTTTTCACTTAACATGTAAATAATCATTCTCCCACATTATTAAGAATCTTTGGAAACATCAATGTTAATAGCAACATAGTATTCCATCATGTAGATTTCACTAGGGTTAACAATTTACTTAACAATTACTCTTTTAGTCTCATTTTGTTTGGGGCCTTTGTTTCGTCATGTTGTTTGGTTTTTAGTTTAGCTTTGGAGAATAATATTGTATTTATAATAATATTATTGTATCTTATCTTGCCTTTAATATAATATTATGTATATATATAAAACATATTTATATATATAATACATATGCACACAAAATATATTTTAAGAAGTAGGGTATGGAGTCAAAGGGGCAGACTATTATCAAGGTTCTGCTAAATTGCGTTCCAAAACTACGGATATAGTTTAAACAACATATTCTCATTCTACTTTCCCCACGGATATGAAGTACTATAATTTGTTTGAATATTTGATAGCTGATAAGTAAATATAGTATCCCATTATTGTAATTCTTACTATTAAGGAAAGCAATTTAAATAGATGCGATTATGCCACATTTCCCATCGAAATGCATTAAAAGATCATTTCATCAGATTATGAAAAATATTTACTGACTTTCAATCCATGGTAAGTACGTGATAAATGCCTCTGAATTCATTTAGTTCTTAATTCATTTTACTTATTGCTACTTTTTAAAACCAGTTGGAGATATCATTGGCTTGGTACACAGAAAGGGCAGACTTTTGGTTGCATATCCAAAATTTGAAATTGCGTTAAAATGATTCCATTTTATAGCTGAAAACTCTATTTTTTATGCCCAAATTTAATTCCTTAACAATCACAGTGGACTCGCATTAGCTGGAATTATTGCTTCTTATCTTCAAAGCTAATCTCAATTTATCTTTTTACATTTATGGTGATTCATTTTTATTATACTTCCAGTTTTCTGAAGTATTGCATGTCATTTGTTTATTTTTAAAAACTCAAACCTGATATTTTGGTAGGCTTCTATGAGGATTATGTATTACCATTCAAGCTAACTGTACTTAAAAACAAACAAACTAAGAAAATAGGTATGAGGATTACCAGCTTGAGGGGAGACCCGCTCCCTAGAAAAGTATTCACACGCCAACTTCAGCAGGATGTGGGATTTTTGCCATTGACTTTTTCCCATTCATGGTCTCACTTGTGAACAGCATAAGCGAAATGAGCTGGTTGGTGGTCTGCGCCTGTCCAGGCATTGCTGGGAAACCGTCAGGATCACAATGCTCCTTTGTGGGCTGGGTTGGCAGCAGTGCCAAGAGCTGAATGGGCCACAGAGACTGAACTAGTTGTGACGACTGCTTAATCCTCTCAAACAACCAGAAGCCCTCTCCACCCCACAGCCCGTCCAGCCTGGGATGGCAGCGTGGATGTGGACATGCTCTGAGTCCCCCCAGCCATCGGCTGCACCAAGTTGGCTAATGGAAAATTTTGGCTTCCAGATGATCACTCGAGGATTCAGGAGGAGCATTAATCTCACCAGAAATGTGCAAAAGGAAGCAGATAAACAAGACAGAAAGTAAATCACGAGCATGCTACAGTGTAATGATGTGCTTATCTAATTCACTGAAATTGAGTGGTGATTATTGGCTAAATATCTGAGAGGAGGGGTAGTAAAAGATTAAAAAATAATATCAAAATAATACGGAAAAAGTAGGCTAGAACAAGGATTAAACTTTATATACCTAATGTGTTGCTAGGTGGTTTCCGGTATACATTTTATTTTGATCTGGAAGTAGACTGAGCACACATACCTTTTATATCCTTGGTTAGACCACTTCCTTCAGATGTGTAGCATTGCCAGTGTTTATTGTTTGGCGTATCAAAAATATTTCTGTAGGGGCCGGCCAGGTGGCGCACTGCTATAGTGCGCCGCTTGGGAAGCGCGGCGGCGCTCCCGCCGAGGGTTCGGATCCCACATACAGACCGGTTCCTGCTCACTGGCTGAGCAAGGCGCGGGAGCAACACCGAGGGTTGCAATCCCGTTGCCGGTCCCGGTCCGGTACGGGGGCGACACTGAGGGTTGCGATCCGTTGCCGGATACAGAAAAAGACAAAATAATAATAATAATAATAATAATAATAATACGGAAAAAGAAGCTCCCCTGCGATGCTATTCGTGGGGAAAGCCTGGAGGCAGGCAGCCCAAAAGTCTGATCTGACCAACTCTGGCCATGATTTTTTTGCTTGTTTGTTTTTGTCATATTAAATCTCCCACAGCCCAAATTTTCAGATTTAGATGCAGCCCCTACTGACAGAGAGGAAACTGAAGATTATGAAGCAGGTAGGACAAAAAGACTACTAAAAAACAAAAAACAAAAAAACAAAAAAACAGTTGCTTTCCCTTCTAACAGCTTTCTGCTAACCTAGACTCCTGGTTTTATTTAAAAAGCCCACTGCCTTTGAAAACACACAGGGTCTTTTCAATAGCAAAAAATCAAATGATGTTAATCAGGCCATGGGGCCTAATCCTTTAATGCAACTGTCTCTCTGTATTATAAACATTCCAGCTCTATAAGCTGGAATGATTTTTATCTTAGCGTTTCTTCTTTCTCTGTCTCTCTCTTTAAATCTTAAGTTCTGCCAATTAGTATAGAATACGCTTTCTTCTATTTCCTTTCCAAGCCCATCAAGGAACCATATATTGTCACTTATAATGAAGAAGGACAAAAAGACGAGACAGTCCATCCTCCTCTCTCTCCTCTTCTCCCTCTTCCTCCCACTTTCGGCTGATCATCTTCAGCCACATTTTCATGGGAAAACCACATCCACGGGGCACCGCGTGTAGCTCAGGCTTCTCGCTGCTCGTCCTCTCTGCTCCTACTCAGTGATCGGTTCTGCCTGATGGAGTCAATTCCACCTACTGCAGAAGTAGATGCATTTACAGCTGCTATCATAGCTTTTCTTGAACCAATTTTTTCTCCAGGAATACTCGCAAAACAATCATAGTTTGAATTCTGTGGTGTGTTTAGCCTGAAGAAGCAAAGGATTGGGGTGGGAGAAGAGGATATATTACAATTGTCTTCAGATATTTGACCTACGGTCCTGTTGAAATGGGATTAAACTTCTGTAGGAATATAGTCACTAACTGGAGCAGTGATTCCTAAATGGGAACCTAGTGGTAAGTTGAGTCACGTGGGTACTTCTTCAGGTTGCAATCCCTTTCTCTGCTGAAATCCTAATGGGTCTGCAGTGGTGCACCACTGTTACCAGTGGTAACGTGACCTATTTCTTAGGAGCATTAGCATGGAAAAAATTGAGAGATCTATAGAAGTGGACTGTAAATTCCACAAGATCAGCTAAACTATACATAACTTTTTTGTCTTTTTATTCTTAAGGGCTAACAGGGCCTGGCACATAACAGATGTCCAAAAATTCTTCTTGAAGTATTGTTTGTTGATGAATTTAAAATAAACTTCAGGAAAACAATGTTTATTTTCATATAAGTAGAATGATCTAATAAGAAGCCCTGTCCAAAGTGGGCTGCCATGAGAGACAGTGAGCTCTCCATCTTTGGAGGAGTTCAACCGTGCACTGGCGATCCTTGTATATCAGCTGTAGAGTTGGCCAGATCTATGAGGCCAACACAGTGGCAGCCAGTTTGGCTCCAGGCCAAGAGAAAATTCCAACACTTTCTATTTCATGACCATGAAGAGATTCATTACTTGAAGGGTCTAAAAAGATGTATCCTATTATATCATCAGTTTAAACCTGGGAAACAAATTCTTAGGCCTTGCTTTTCTGAGAGTTCTGTGTTAAATGTGAACCACAGTTTATTAAATCCTAATTTTTTAATTTTTATTTATAATAATTTGGGTTTTGTTACTAAGAGTAATGCTTGTACCTTTGAAAATCTCTGAGCACGTGTTCTTTTTCTCTAAAGCCCTATATGAATGCTAGCACATAATAGCACAGAACTGTGGCTTACAGATCTTGAAAACCTAATTCCTTCTACCTACAGACACCAAAGCTCTTCACCCCACCTCTTTGTCACAGTAATTTGGAAACCAATTTTCAAATAAGCTTAGAAGCGGCACACAAGAGAATCCCAACCTTTTTTGAAACATTGAAAGAAAGATTTCCAATCCTCTTCCTCCTCCTGCTCCATTTAAGTTCTGAATGCAGTTTAACATCCAAGGGAACGTGGTACCTTGATAATCAGTTTTTTGACATCCACGCACTTCACACTCATTTATACTGAACATCTGTGACATGTTAGAAGGAAGTAATAAAGCGAGTCGCTCCAGTGCCCACCCAGTGCAAGACCATCAGCTTTGCTGTGATGATCTTTTGGTCAAGAGCGCCACCTCTCAGCAGCAAACCAAGGTGGCCTCCTGCAGGCCAGTCAGAGGCACCATCAGCCGGTGGTCAATCACCTTCACTGGTGTTTCTCTTTGCCCAGCATTCAGTTACCTTTTCTACTCAACCATTGCGAGGTGCCTGAGGTTGAACACTGTGCCTGTTTTAGTGGAAGCACAGAAGCAGTGGGTGACGAGGGCACTGACAAAAGCCCTGGTTTTCCATTCCAATATTTTTTCACCATTTATGAATCCACTTTAAAAAAAGGGTAATGGGAAAAGCTTAACCTACTTCTCAGTCTGGACCATTATGAAAAGCTTTGGTCTCTACAAAATAAAACAAGTCTCTAAACTTTATTCAGGTTAGGAATTATTCCTTAGCATTTTAGGGATCTTAGAGGTGTTCTAAGCCCCTTCTGTTACAGCTGCGGCTTTTTGGGTGCAGACTGAAGCTATGACTTCCTGTAACTCCCCCGCCGCCTCCACACCCATCCACTGCTACCCTCGGGCCCCTTCCTTTGGGACACTCTCTCTCTGACTCAGGTTCCCAGAATCTTACAGCTTAGAGGACACCAGAAAATTGGGACTATATGAGAGCAAACCGTGATGCCTTAGACTGTATCTGAATAGAGGTTTTCTCTTTATAACTGTGTTGTATTCTGCTTGTGCTACTAAAGTACCAATCTCTCTATTCACAACACACGTATAAATCACAGCATCTCTGAATTTATTTATGTAAAACTTTTGAAAAACATTTCTAGATTCTTCTTTGCAGAGAGCTTTTAAGTGTTTAAAATATATACCTATATGTATTATTTGATGTTCATGTGGTTTTTCCTAAATAGCATGCTTGACTTTAAAGAGACTTTTGATAGAACAATGTTATATTCTGAGTGGCAGTGAAGGAAATTTTATCTCACACTGTGTTATTTACTACAAAGCGGTGTTTCTATCGCAGAAGAGAGGCAATGGGCTAAGGACGAGAACATTTAGGTTCAAGTCCAGTTGTGGGCCACTTAGTAGCTCTGTGACTTAACGCAAGTCATCTAAACTCTCCTGGTAGAGGGGTGTGGGGTGTGGGTGTGGGGGTGTGGGTTTGTGGATAAGAAAGTCTAACGGGCCTTTTTCATTGGATTGTTGTTAGCATCAAATTCAATAAAGTGCTTGAAACTTCTTTGAAACATAAATCAAATTTAAGTTAGCATTACAATGGCCAGAGTATTTGCTTGCTGCCCTGTAGCATGTCAAATGGACTGCCTTGTAGCATGCCAAATGGACACAGTGTGTTTAAAGGTTAAAAGCTGGGCTCTTTGATCTGCCAATTTGGATGGACTCCCAGCATTACCATTTACTAGCTGTGTGACCTCTGGTGAGTTACCAAACCTGCCTAAACTTGACATCCCGAGGGGATGTTAATACTGTACCTATCTTATTGGGTTGTGTTAAGATTAAATACAGTGATGTACAAAAGGCTCCAAGTGGGAAGTCCAGCCCATTCCAAATCGACATCAGTTTGTCTTCATTTTATGAGATTTCTGGCTCTTGCTTTTCATTTGGTTCGGGGGGGTAAATCATCTGGAACAGTTGGACCTCTTCGTCCTCGAAACATTTTACCTAGGTCTCCTTCACCTATTTATAGAGCTCTAGCTGAGACATCACCTTAAAGTCTGGAGAACTAATTAATGTGTGAAACAAGATTATTTTCAATAAGGATTAGTGAGTTTGAGGACTAAACCCAAGAGGGTCTGCTTTTTATTCTGACCTCTTCACTCTCATCTTCAGAACTATGTCCCGTTCAGAAAAATTCTACTCTAAGTGTTGGCTTCAGGATGTCTTCTTGACTCTGTACCTAGTAAGTGTCCCCAATAATCTCAGACCCTTTATAAACTTCATGGACTTATAAATAAGTCATTTTTTTTCATTTGTACTATAAGCAATTTGGTTTATTTACTCTATGGGTATTTCCCCTTTTAAATTGTGAACTTCATGAAGGGCTAGGCTTTTTCTGCCTCTTCTCACTTTACCTAATATTCAAGTTATGTGAATGATCCAAAAATCGTTAATGCTATGACATTATGTAAGCTTATATTCATGTTATATCTCTATTACTTACTTGTTGGGTGTCCTTGAGAAAGTTGCTTTAATCCTCTGAACCTCAGTGTCTTTGCTCACAAAATAAAGGCAACTTTGCAGAGTTCTGGTGAGTCTTGGAAAGCCACTAACACATACTGAGCCTTCAATAAAAGGTCATTAGCCATATTCCTCTAAGGTGTCTATCATGATTTTTACCACTATGATAGCCCTCATCTCTATGCCTACTTCTAGGTATCGGTCCAGACTCCCAAGAATGAAAGAAAAACATGGGAAAGGAGAAAGAAAAACAAAAGAGCAGCAGAGTGAGAACAGGTTTCCCCCACACTGATGAAAAAGAAACTAATGAGATGGTGCCACCTAGTGGTAGTTTCCTAATACTACAGGAGGCTGCTTGGAAAGCAGTGAGGAAATAAACTGCCCGCAGAGCCTGCAGTGGACTCCTTGTCTTTATTGAGCAGGTGGAAGACAGCACAATGTTTCCAAGTGCACTGCTTGTTCCCACACCCTCTCTCTCACCCATCCTGCTAGAGGATGGGGATGGCACCCACGATCTGTTCAGCAGCACTTTAGAGATTTGCTGTTACTTGATGTTAATAGGTAGATCCTCTCTGTGCATACAAATTGGCTCATTATCAAGTAGTCAGCAGTTAACTAATATATTAATCAATCACAAAGCAACAAAGGATAATGAGATTCCTCTTGACATTTTCAAGTTAAAATGTGGCCTTGATCTTCACTCAGAATTCTCTAACCCCACCTGAAAAGAAGGAAGAAAATGCTCATTGTTAGTTATGAAAGTTTAAGGAATAATGTTTAATCCGGTAGTGCATCCTGCAGCTACTCACTGACAATTACTAATTTTTGAACTCAGGGGTGTTAAGTAAGGAGCCCAAGAGTGTTCTACAGATATTACCTGATTCAGTCCTGAATCCCTGGGGTGGGGGGCGGCGAAAAGAGGGGTATGAGGAGATTCAATTATCCTTGTATTATTCACTCACTTGCTTATAGTAGAGTCTGTGAAGGGAAACTAAGTTCACCAATAGGACAAAAGTCGAATAGCCCAAGCGTAGAGCTGTGTAGCCTTCAACTGTGAGGAAATCTTGTTTTAAAAGTTAGGATTTGAGAATGAAATAGCCCTTTTAAAATGAGATGGTCTAGTTCCTTCTTTTATAGATGACAAATAGTTCTATGTTTATCTAACTCAGATTTTAGGATTTTGCGTTTTAACCTTGAATGCCATGTTTGGTTTTGTCGCAGAACCCTCTGGCTCTGTTAAGGAGTCAGGTTGTAAAACACCTTCTATAATGTGTCAGTTAATGGGAGAGAGTGGGCCTGGGAGAGAATTAGAAACAGCTGAAGGCACATACGGGCCCACTGCTGCTCCTGTTTTCAAGGCAGTTTAAAAAGCTCAAATGAAGAGAGAATGGGAAGAAACAGAAAGTTAGAACAGATGTTGCACAGCTGTGGCTCTGGCAGCAGACCGGCCCTGGCCCTGGAGACAAGGAAGGACCATCACTGGCAGTTGGATGCGCTTCCTCCCCAGCTGCCCGCCACCCCGGCCTCACGTGGGCATTGGAGAAGACAGGAATCCGGTGGCTCAATCCTGAATACCCTTGCTTTATAGGAAGGTCATGGCCCTTGGACCAAGAGCATCTATTCTTATAGAAGTTGGGAAATATCTCTCAAATAGACTGGTTTTGTTCATTTAATTAACATTTCTGAGCCCCTGATTTGTGCCACTGTACAAACATCCTGATTGCTCACACCTCCTTGCTCTTGGGCGAGGTAATTCTGTCCCCCAAAACGGTCTCCTCTCTGCATCCCCCCCACCACCACCATTTTCTTGTCTCCGTGTCTAAGAGAAGATTAGGTTCTAGGTTCTGGGGATAAAAGGTAGGCCAGACACAGTGTCCACTCCCAAGAATCTTTCTGTCTAGTGTCACCATCATGATAAAACTGCCTAAGAAATATTCCACAAACTCAGAAATTTACTTCCAAAAAGTTAGAGAATTCTTTTGCAGCTTCATGGTTTGTCATATGTTTTTTTTTTACCTTCCAAAGTCCAATCCCACTATGAAATGATAGGGGCAGCCATCAGAAAGGAACCTTGACCTAACTTATGAACTAAAAAATTGCCTTTTTGATTATTGTGAGCAAAGAGATGAAGAATCTGACGTATCCCTAAAGAAAGCTTAATATGCACTTTATATAGAATATTTCAGCTCAATATTCCTTTCTGAACTCTAAAATATGATTTATTGGCAAGACGGCCACCTTGGATTCATTCAGTATTTACATAGCAGTACCATATTCTGATATTGCCTCTCTCTGCATGAAGCGATATCCCCACACAGAAGACCCTAAAGATTGCCAGGATTTTCATATTGCAATCTTCGAAAGTCCCAGGAGGCAGTGTGGGTACTGAAAAATAAATAAACCGTGGTGTTACGAAGTGAAAATCCTGACACAGCAATTTAACAGGTACATAACCTTGAGCAAGTTCTTTAACCTTCCTGAGCCTGTTTCCTCATCTGCAGAAAGCAGATAATGATATTCTGCAGGGCTGTGTGAACTCAAATGACATGGTAGAGCTCTGAGCAAAGTGCCTGGCACAAACTAGGTGTTCTTTAAAGAAAGATGTTATCATTGCCATCCAAATGCTCCATGTACTCACTCCCTGAAGCCCCCTTTTCCCACTCCTATAACCCCCTGCCCCTCCAAGGAGACTGGCCAGCTGTCCTGTGCCTCCAGTGAAGCCAAGCTCTGCAGTTTTAGTAGCTGTCCTTTTATCTAAGTTTTTCCTCGTGTCAATGTCTGTTGCTACCACTTGCAATGCTCACCACCTGCTGTCTTTGTTGTCTGCCTTTCCCTTCTCCTGTTTTCCTCATTTTCATCATACTTCCTCCACCCTTCCTGGCTTGCATGCTGCTGTGGTTTGCCTTTTATGGCTCATAAAACATTGATGTGGCTCTATTCCTTCTGGACATCAAACCAAGAGACCACTAAGTGTCAAGTGTCATCTTAGGCCAAATCCAATTAGTGTTTTGGTATGATGGCTTTGATGATGGATGCTCTAGATTTTTTATTTTTCCTGTGAGACACGCTTTTAACTTTTCCCCCTGCTGTAGATTGGATGCCCTCCAACCTCACTGAAGCTTAATCCTCACTGTAACTGTTGAGAGTGGGAAATCCTACTATGGTAACTAAAAGGGGGGGCTTGAAGAGGTGATTAGGTTGTAGGACCCTGCTGTAGTGAATGGATTAATAAAGGTGGTCAGGGGTGTGGTTCTGAGGGCTTTGAAAAGGAGAGTGCATGAGATGTTAGTCTCTCTCTGCTCTGCCATTTTTCTGCCACGTGAGACCCCTGGGTCACTGTCGCCACCACCAAGACCCTCACCAGATGTGTTCCCTAGACTTTGGACTTCCCAGCCTCTGAAACTGTAAGCAATACATTTCATTTTCTTGGAAATAACCCAGTTCCAGGTATTTCTGTTATAAGCAACAGAAACACTCCCCCCTCCCCCTTTTCATCTTCTGGGTTCTATGCCATTCCAGATGCATGAGATTACTGGAATTTGGGCCTCTGGGATAACTAAGATCTTGCTGCAAGCTTTATGAACTACTCTTTAACAGTTAGAAATGCCCTGCAACAACAACAATAACAGCATTTACTATAGTTAGAAGTGAAGAAGAAATATTCTAGGTGATTGGAAGCTGAATATTATCAGAAATTTTTCTTAGTTCTCTTTTAATATAATTTATTCTACATATTACTTTGCTGCCATTTTATAGGAGTAACAGTATTTCATTATTTAAAAGGAAAATGCTACTGCTGCATACATGCCATTGTTTCATTTCTTTCTCTGCGTTTGGAGGACTGTGCCACCAGGTCTAATATACCTGATGGTTCACCAGTAGCAGCTCCCAGAGGCAGGGGCAGGTATCAAGGTCCTCATCAAATTCACCTGGAATCCCTGCCCTCTTCCTTATGATGCATGCAGATGAACAGGGTCAAACTACAGCTTTGGTCACTCCAGAGGTGTAAAAGTTCAAGTCTATCCCATACAATAAAAATGGGGTGATAGGGTAGCCAAAGACTCATACAATTATGAAAATCTTTAGTCACTAAAGATGGTCAGCTGTGGAGAAGATTTGAGCGCTCATCAGAAAACTGGTGTAAGAGATTATTTACTCAGATAATTCAAAAAACAAAACAAAACAGTAACATTGTCTTTATCCAAGCAGAACCCCTCCGATCTATAACTCAGATGTGTCCAGAGATGACTCTAACATACCTGTTCATAGTGATTGGCTTCGAGCCTGGAGGCCAAACTGTCCTCGCTCGGCTTACGGTCGACTGGAAAGAGAGCACATCTTTTCTCTGGCAGTGTCTTCACCATCACCCTCTGCCGCTGCTCATTTGAGCAGAAACCCCTCCCCTGGATCTTGAGTTAACGCTGGGTCCATGGGGTAGCGGTGGGTCCCCTCTGTCTGTCTTTGCTGCAATGCAATCCTTCGCCACAGGGAAGAAAGTGGCAAAATAGAACAAAGCCCAATCTCTTTCCCTTGAACAAACATTCCTTTCGTAATGTTCCTTTGCTCCCAGACTTAATATCCCACATTTATCTTCTTTGAACTGAATTGCTCTACTTTAACCTAGTTACATACATGATCAAAGCCATCCTCTAATTCCCCTCATCTTTCCAGAGTCTCGGTCAGGGGCAAGCTGGGAGCCTTTCTGCACTAGTTGAAAAGGGAGTTACTGTATGAAACTTGCTTGTTTACTTTATTTCTTCATTCATTTTAATATAAGCATAGCATCAATTTCTTGCTGATTATAATTCATCAACAATATGAGGAATGTAATGTTAAGTATTTTCTTTTTGAACACGTAGAACATGGTAACTTAATTTGAACATCACTGATATTCTGCACCAGATATTCTTTGTTGTGGGAGGCTGTCCTGTTCCCTAAAGGAATATTAACTGCAGCCTTGGCTTCTACCCAATATATGTGACTTCCCTCCTCTGCCCCCACTTTATGACAACCAAAGATGTCTCCAAACATTGCCAAATGTCCCCTTGGGGCAAAATCTCTCCAAGTTGAGAACCACTGTTATAGAGTAAATATTAATCTCTCTATTGAGGAAGATATGGCAGGCAAAGCAACATGTATTCCTTGGATATCATAAGGAAAAAAGTCTTGGATTTTGTGGACTCTACTCTTTAATCAGTGTGTAAAGTATATTTATGAATGTTGTCTGAGAAAATTTTCTCAGATCGATCTACTGCTATGGATTCTCATGCCCAATTCCTCACATAAATAACCGTTTACAAATTCTGTTTTATACATAGAATCTCATTTAATTTCCACAACAATAAGAAATGGGTACTGATAGCCACTGGAAAGTATCAGGGTGTCATGAAAAGAAAGATTTGGAAGAAGGTTATAGGTTCAATCCTGGCAGCACTGTTCCCTGAATATGAAAACTGAGGCCAGTTCTCCAGCTTCTGTGCACCTCAGTTTCCTCATCTGAAATGTGGGATTATTAATACCTTGGAGGGATGTTGGGAGAATTAAAAGATGAGATAGGTAGCAATGTATCTCACTAGCAGAAGTTCAATTGGGCATAGCTTTTATTATTATAACACAATACAAATTTATTATCCCTCATTTCTGGAGGTCAGTGTAGATCTCACTTGGCTAAAAATCAAGGAGTCACCGGGCTGCATTCCTTTCTGGAGACTGTAAGGGAGAATCTAATTTTCTTGTCTTTGCCAGCTCGTACAGTCTGCCTACGTTCCTTCCATCTTCAACCCCAGCAGTGGCCAGCTGAGTCTTTCCCACACGGCACCACTTTGACATTCACTCTTCTGCCTCTGTCTTCCACCTTTAAGGACCCTTGTGATTACATTTGGCTCATCTGGATAATCCAGGAAAATCTTATTTTAAATTCTGTGGATTACCAAACTTAATTCCATCTGCTACCATTCCCCTTTGCCATGTAATGTAGCAATATTCACAAATTCTGGAAATTAGCGCATGGACATCCTTGGGAGGCCACTATTCTACCTACTACAGTCACGTTCTCCTCAGTGTTTTTGTTAATATGGTAGGAATACACCCTATTACAAGCCCCAATGAACATGTGCACTTTAGAAAAGCAAGAAGTTTGCAGTATTTTGGGGGGTTTCACAATAATTATTTTTGGGTAATACTATTCCCTCAAAAAGTCCATATCATCTTTAAAATGGGGACCTTTTAAAAACTACATGTACCCAATTTGTAATTTCTTAGAAACTCAGTGTCTTGCAACTCTGGATAAGTTAGGTAACTGGAGAAATTCTTCATAGTTCATTGCACAAAGTTAAGAAAACTCATAAGTATTTTGTAAAGAAGGTTTCAAATTCAGGTAGAGATCCTATGAGGACTAAATCAAGCCTGCATGGATAAGGAAGAGCTCAAAGGAAATCAAGGCACTGTTGGCAAAAGAAGAGGACAAGACTCTTCAGAAGGAAATGCAAGAGGTGGCACTTCACATTCATCAGTTGGCTTGCGGTCCCATTGCTTCAGCACACCCACCTCTAGAATGTTCCTCAGCACGTCCTTCTGCAAATCAAACATCCTCATCTTCCTTATTCTCCTGGACCTTTCGTTTGTTCACTTTAGTTTTCCTCCAGTGGACCTGACTACTTTGCCTTTGACCCTTCCTTTATACGTAGCATGAACTACCGTCATACAAATGGCATCGTCCTAACCATGTTTAATACATGCCCGACTGCCCCTGACATACATTTGATTTTTAGTCACATTTAATTTTGTTGTTGCCCCACTCTCCAACTTTTTTATGCCTTCTTCTTTCTCCTTAACCTTCCAAATGCCTCCTCCTCCACTCACAAGTATTCTGGCCTGCTCTCCTCCCAGGAGCCTGGTGAGATTGCACTCCACAGTTAGGTATGGTAGTGTTACTTATTTTGCCAATGATATGTAGAAGAAAGGTCGTATATCACTTCCAGGGACAGGCTTTAAGAGCCGGGATTCCACTTTTCTTTTTTCCAGTCTTGGCAATAGAGAAGCACAGAGAGATACCTAGCTCCCAGGACGAGGTTAGAGCAGCATCCCCTGGCTGACCTTCAATAAATATTTAGCATGAGAGAGATAAACCTTGGATGTGTTGAACTGCTAAGATACAGGAGACAAGGAGGTTGCTTGTTGGTACAACATAACTGGCTTACACTTTGCTTCCTATTTTGGTGACAGAACAGGAGCAATCTGAGGGGAACTTCTACAACATTCCATGGCCACATCTGCCATTGTTCAGTCACCATACACTCTGCCATCCTGTTGTGTTATGGATGAATTCTCCATACCTAAGGCCAGTCTTTCATCTTGTGCACTAGACTGCATCCTCTTCTCCTTACTCAAGGCCAACATTCAAGCATTTCTCTCCTCTGTCCCCCTCTACTAGATCACCTCCATCAGTAAATAAACATACTATAATATCTCCTGTCTTTTAAAAAAATCTGTCCTCCTGTTACCCCCCAATACTACCCCATTTTGAGTGAATTGCAACACTAGCTCCCATCTCTCCAGAACCATCCTGTTAGGGTTCCGCCCACCCCACTACACTGAAAATGCTCTTGTCAAGGTCACCAGTGACATGGAATTTACTAAGTCTGGTAGTCAAATCTTAGTCATCATCTGACATACCATTGACTTTGTTGACCACATTCTTTCCTTCTTGAAATATTTTCTCCTTTTGCTTTCAGGACACCACTGTCTCTTAATTCTCTTCCTACCTCACTGGCTTGTCCTTCTTGGTCTCCCAAACTCTAAATGTTGGTGTATCATCTATACGTTCTCACCAGGTGATCTCATCCAGTTTTACAGTTTTATGTACCATGGTATATGCTGATGATGCAAAATTTTTACCTTCAGATTTGACCTCTCTCCTGGCCTCCAGTTTGTGTCTCTGTTAGGATCTCTAATCGGTATCTCAAACTCAACATGTCTTACACTAAACGTTTGATTTTTACACTTTCCCACAACCTATTTTTGCAGTTTTTTCCAGCTCAGTAAATAGGAATTCCATCCTTACAGCCAGCCAGGCCAAAAATTGTGGAGTCATCCTTGACTTCTCTGTTTCTTATATACCCCATGTCCAATTTTGTCACAAACCCTGTTAGTCCTACCTTCAAATTATATCCACAATTCAACAAAATCTCGCTACCCCCACAGCTACCACCCTGGACCAAACCAAAATTATCTCTCAAAAGAATTATTTTAATAGTCTCCTAACTGCTCTCCCTACCTCCTCCCTGCCCATATAGTCTATTCAAGAGAGAGCAACCAGGGTGATGTGCTAAAAAAACAAATCAGAAGTAGGTCCTTCCTTTGCTCAAAGCCCTCCAACAGATGCCCATTTCATTTAGAATAAAAGCTAAAGTCCTTACACTGGCCTCCAAGGTACTTGGAAGTAGTATTCAAAATTATACTAAAATATTTAATCATACTAATGATACTTATGATTATGGATTTTCAGGAGATGGCTTATGGCAGTGGGGCCCAGAAGGGGACAACGAACCTATGTAGGCATTCGTCTTGTCTGGTGCCTGAGGGTTTGGCCTGGCTGCTTGGAAGGAGTTAATGTACAATCTTTTGTTTTACAATAGAAGTAGAAGTTTAGTTAAGCAAGTTAATTTTTAGAGTGTTTATTTAGGAATAAAGAATAGTTAGATGTAGGTGTGAATTAAGTTTTAATAACGTCATAGAAAGTCTATTGTACCATGGATGTAGTTTTGGTAATGATTGCAAGTGATGAAAAGTGATGATTATATGGGACCAGTGGGTTGTAACGTTCTTGCTCAAAGGAAAGGACATTGTAATTGTCTTTTCTGGGAATAAACTGTAATGCTATTTTTCTTAGAACATATGTCACTTACAAAGAGATATTATGATATTGTTCATTGATTATTTTATGATTATGTAGCAAATAAGAAAGAAAAGTATAAAAGTCTGATGCTTGCTTCAATAAATTGTCAGCATTCAGCAGATCCCTTGAGTCTGTGTGTTTGTTGTCCCAGCATTCAACAGATCCTTTGGGTCTGTATGTTTGCTGCCGCTCCATCGCCGACGCTGCCCTTCCTCCCTTTTGGGGGATCCCTTACCAGTGGGGACCTTTACAATCTCTGTGCTGGGGCTGGTCCCCGGCAGTCTTCCACGAACTGGTGACCCACTTTCTTCTCACCTCATCATCTAGTACTTTCTCTGTCATTTTCTCAGCTCTGGCCACACCAGCCTCTTTGTTGTGCTGGAAATCACTGTGTATACTTCTGCCTCTAGGCATTTGCATTGTGTTGTCTCTACCTAGAATTCTCAACACCTAAATTTTCCTCACCTAGAATCCGCTGCTAATCTTCCATTCCTAGATATTCTCATGACTTACTTGTTTACTTCGAGTCTTTGTTCAAATGTCACCTAAGAGTGAGTGAGGTCTTCTCCGATTACCTTATCTAAAACTATGTCCCACATCTCCAGCCACCTTACTCTGCTTATTTTTCTCTCAAGTACATCTTACCAGATGCCCTATTGGCTTTTCGTGTCCTTATTATCTGTCTCCCCCAACTACAGTATAAGCCCCATGAGGGCAGGACCTTTGTTTTATTCACTGATATATACTTAGCGCCTAGAACAATGCTTGGCATATATCAGAGAATCAATAAAAATTTGAATGAATAAACTATATATTGCCTTGAATAGCTACTGAACTTCTAGTGTATGTAAATCTTACATCAACTAAGTAGCAAACTCTAAGGAATAAGTCAGTGATTGATAAAGGAAAAAAACACTGAAATGTATTAGAATTGCTTGGGGTGGAGGGAGTGTTATTGCCTACATTCCTTACATACTTCCATCTCATTCTGCTTCCTCCTATCCTGCTCCCTTACCCCCACACCCAAAGCTGAGAAACAGTATTTCTAGTGTGTGTTGGGGAAGAAAAACTGGAGGCAATAGATTAGGTCTTATGATACTTAATTTTTGGTACATATTCTTTGAGACTGTATTGCTATGCACTCAATGGACTTATAATACATACTTACAATACAATATTATACAAACTCATATTCTTCACTAAAGAATATGAGTTAGTCCTCGAGGATATGTCAGCATTTATTTTTAGAAGACCATTTTGTAGATATTATCCTAAATAAGTAAACTTGTTTGCATATCACATGGTAATAGTTATTGTTCAAATAGTAGGTGTTTCCTGTGCATGGGCCCAGATAACCTTCAAAACTGCTGCAAAGTAGCTGCTGTGCATATGAAAAAACTGAGGTTTAGGGATGAATGACCTGTTCAGGGCCACACAAGTAAATGTGAAGTTGGGCTTGGGATCCAGGAAGAGGAATCCAAAGCCCATGGTACTTCACCTCCCTTCTGTGCTTCCTCCCTACTACAAGGTCATGCATGGTCTATACAGATGTAAACTGCCCACACTCCATCTGCACTGCGTTGGTTGTTTAGAAAGTTGCATATTTCTGCCATCAAGTGTTGAGGCAATACCCAGTGACTGCATCAAGGGACAACAATGTGTTCCTTTATGAAGCATCTCTGAATAATGCCAGTGGTTTAAGACATCTGGCATTCATGGGATTTTCATCTTTTTTCCCCCTAAAAAGGACATTTTCAGATGAATAATCTCCTTTCAGTGCTAAATCTCGAATAAGTGATAGAAGTTATCTAAGATACTCTGCTTCCATAAAGGTGTACTTGAGAAACAGACACATTTTACTTCCTGAAGAGCCACTTAGGTATGCATGTTGACTGTAATGATTTCCAACCCAAGCAGCTTTGAAGGTCACGTGGGATTTTCCAACAATGCAATCTAAAGGAAGGAAGTGTGTAAGGAATATAAATAAAAACACAAATAGAGATTGTCAACTCGTTGGGAACTCAGTACTGCAAGGCAAACAGTCTAGGATGGTAATACCAGAAGCTTGTACCTATATATACTTTCATTTTGGTAGCAGCATTCCAGTGTTTAATTATTTCTTTAGAGCTGCACTTACAATACTGGATGCTGCCAACAGATGCTGGCTTTCTTAGGGTTCCACAGTAGATACTCGGTAGTTTTTTGTACCAACACCTTCTTGCTGTGATGAATACATATAATAGTGTAGGTGAAATTTTCTAGCATGGTTCCTGCTGCAGTATTGGGGCCCTGATTAGAATAGACTGTGAAACTGTAAGCAATACAAGAAGCGAGGACCAACATTGTCTAGTTCATTACAGAATCACCAGCACTCAGGACCAAGTATATAACCAGCATTCATGCTATGAATGAAAAAATTCAAATTCTTTTTTATCCCCAATCCCTCTTCTCACTACCCTCTCTTCTTGAGTCTCAGTCTGCTTGTCTACTGACTGCTTTTAAAACTTGATACCACTGGTTGTTGATGGAATCAAGACATATGATTGGGACAGGCTCTGCCCATCTTTCTGGGGTAGGGGATTCTTCAGCACTGGAGATGTTAGAAAGGCTGTGATTTCACCGGAAGACTGCTTACTCCCTAGCCCACCTACGCTACCTCCAAAGTCTCCCGGGCCACGCCTAATTAATTTCTCACCTCCAAAGTACTTTCCTCACGCCTCTGTTAGAATGCTTATGAAGTAGAGCATTTTATGGCTTTGAAAGTAGAGCTCTTTGAAGTAGAGCTCTTTATGGCTTTCTCCAATTACAGGTTGAGTTCCTAAATGGCAAGATTTTGGTGCAATGTTGCACCGCCTTCCTCCAAACACACCCCGCCCTCCGCCCCTCCCACGGAACTGCAATGCATTTAAAGGTTTGATGGAGTCAGTTGAGTGGAGTTAAGTAATTACTGAGCCCCTGAAATGTACCAAGGCTGTGTCCGCCACCAATGATGCAACGCCCGAGCGTTAGACACGACGGCCAGGAAAGTGGAAGACTGGACAGAGGGGCCTGAGAAAACCTGGGTGAGAAGGTGCAGAGACCGGAGGGGGAGAAGAGAGGGGAGGGAGAGGGGAGGGGGGAGGGTAGGG
>NW_007726158.1:922909-1061142 GCF_000696425.1 Galeopterus variegatus | reverse complement strand
GCGTCCTGGACGGCAGGCGGAGGCGGCGCGGCCCGTGGCTGGGGCCGACCCGAGCCCGGGCGGAGTCTAGACCGCGGCGTGTCGGTGCGGCGCGTCCGCGCAGCCGGCGGTGCGGGAGGTGCCCGGGGAGCCGCCGGCGCGGAGGGGAGCGCTACCCGTCGCCCGGGCCCTGCCTGCACCGAGCGCACCAGGGGCCCATGACCCCGTGCCATGTGCGTGCAGGGGGACGCTTCTGAGCAGCCAGTGAGAAGAACAGAGGCCCTCAGCCCTGCAGATTTTAAATGCAGCGATTGAACCCAGTCTCACAGTTACTTCCAGAAATAACCAGACTCCTCCTCTCCTCCCCCCACCCCCCAGTAGTGTTTTACAGAGTGCGCACTGGGGTTTCATCACGTGCGTCCTCTCCTCTCTCCCTCCCGTTTCAGTTGTGATTTTGTAGAATTTCTGTTCAAAGCAGATTATCAGTTTCATGCCCCTATGACTACTGTTTATAAAATTACTTAGAAATAAAATTTTCTGAGGCGGAGATGCAGTTTCACGAGTGATCTGTTGAATAAGAGGAAGCGACATGACTGTTGGTTAGAAATGCCCTTTCCCCTTCTGCTTCAGAATTTGGAAGCCTATCACTTGTTCAAGTTCAGAGCCTTCATCACCATGTTTTCTACTTGTGTAGGATGGGATTGTTTGAAGGCAAAAAGCCATAACTCTTGTAGTTAGGAAAAATACAGTTTTGTTCTTATGTTAAAGGACTTGTAGAAGACACCAGTAACAGTATCTTGACTATTGGACTTTTGTATTGTATACTTGTGAATTCCTTTTCTCTCTCCCTACCATTTTATTCTCTGAGCTCACTAGTTTATTTGATTACAGATGTCAGTCATTTTCGTTGGTTTAGTAGGATTTTGTTTTTAATGATGACCGGTAAGGGGATCTTAACCCTTGACTTGGTGTTGTCAGTATCACGCTCTACCAAGTGAGCTAACCGGCCATCCCTATATAGGGATCCGAACCCGTGGCCTTGGTGTTATCAGCACCACACTCTCCCAAGTGAGCCACGGGCCGGCCCTAGTGAAGGATTTTTGATAGGTTCTGAAACCATGACACTGCTTTTGTGTGCTGTTCTCTGTACATCATTTGAAGAGCACAGCAGACAGTTAAAATATTTGTTTTTTTTTTAACTTCTTTTTCATCTCTATATTTATCAGAGAGTCCCACGGACTGGCTGGGTATACAGAAATGTCAAGAGGCCAGAGAGTGTATCAGATCACATGTATCGGATGGCAATTATGGCTATGGTGACCAAAGATGACCATCTTAACAAAGACCGGTAAGCTGAACGTTGATACTACTGAGGGTCTCTGGTCTGTGGGTTTGCACCACTTTTCATGACTATCAGATTCTTGGAGGTTAGTTTATAGGTCAAGATTATTGAGATTATTCAAGATTATCCAAAAATTATTTGAGGCAAATCATACGGATTCAGGATGTGGAAAGGAGTACTCTGTGATTGCTTCAGCTGTATACTGCAGTCCCAGTTTGCTGTTGGCAGGTGATGGAGCCTGCCTTGGTCTCAGAGGAGACATTAGAGTAATATTAGGGCCTTGAAGGTGAGTGTGTTATGTCTAAAATTTTATCATTGTGTTGGTATACTATGTGCTTTTATTTAGCCCCTTTTACGAATAGTAGCACTCATTTGTGAGGTGACTTTTTGGAGTTAAATGTGCAAGATATAGCTGAGAAAGAAGTATCCTCTCCCCCTTCAGCCAGTCAGCAGTGTTTAAAATGCTTTTTGAGCACAGGACAAAAGTTTACTAGCAATATAGACAGTAAATACATCCCAAATGAATTCATTTATAGAAGCCCAAAGTGGCTTCTATAAAAAGCACAAAATAAGTTATGGTAGAAAGTTAGCAAAGTATTCTAACAGTAGCAGAGATCCACTGTTCTTGGATGATCTTCATCAAGGAGGTGGAGTTTGAGTTGAGCTCTAAAGGGTTGACATTGGTAGAGAAGTAGAAGGCACAGCACTGACAGAAAGGCATAGAAACCAAAGCCCTGACGGTAGGAGAGTAAGGGAGTATTTTGGAAATGAGAAGTGAATCAATTTGATTGCAGCAAAGGCTTCATTAGGGAGTCTAAAGAGTCCTGTTACTCAGTAGATGGTGCGGAACTGGAGGAGAGTTTTGGCAAATATGTCGTACAAGACAAAAGTGAAGTCAAAGAGATGAGTTTAGTTGTCTGAGATTTGAACTGGAAGAGAGAGAAACTGGAGTCAGAGAAACTTAAGAGGAGGCTATTTGGCCTTGTACTGTCTTGGTAATAATGGAAATGTAAAACAGACTGGTCCTTTGGGGCATTTATCTCATTACTTACCTTTGTTATTTTGATGATTTTCATAATCACTAATCATTAATTACTAATAATCATAGCCATTTGTTGAATGATCAACATGTGCCAGGAACATAAATTATCAAATTTAATTTTCACACCAATCTTATGAAGTATTATTATCCCTTTTTACAGATAATAAGATGAAGGGTGGCAAAATTGAGCATTTAAAGAAATTAAATAACTTAGTAAAGGTCACACAGCTAATAAATATTGGTTGCTGGACTCAAACCCAGATCTGTCCAATTCTACCCAATACTCTATAAACAGCCTCATTTTGGCTTCTAACTATTACATTGGGTAAAATGATTGTTTCTGAATTTTGTGTCAGTAAATAAATGCTATAACCAGATCATCTCCTGGCTTTGTAATCTGAAGTTATCGACCTCTTAAAGTGAGACTGAGAAACCAGCCATCTAAAAACAATTTGTGCTAATGATTTCCCCTGCATTCTCATGCATTGTGTTGAGTATGAACTAGCAGTTTTGATTCATAACTGTTGTAGGCTGGCAGAATATAATTACTTTAGAAAATACAGCATTAAAATATTCTGTGAGGGTGGAGGAAAAAATATATTATGTAACTTCAAAATAATATAGAGAAAGAACTTTTAGTGAATATAATTCTGTGTAATTATTCAACATTTCTCGCCTGGTCAGATGTGTACGCCTAGCCCTGGTTCATGATATGGCAGAATGCATCGTTGGGGACATAGCACCAGCAGATAACATCCCCAAGGAAGAAAAACATAGGCGAGAAGAGGTCAGTGTTGACTGTTGACTCTGCAAAGGACCACCAGAAAAACCTGTTGCTCAAACAAAGTTAAGTTCATTAGACCTATTGCAGTAACGGAGAGCACCACCTTGACAGTCTTTGTAGTGTCTCAGGAAGGGGAAGGGAAGGGAAGGGTATTTTTAGAGTTTTAGGGCCTGGGCTGGAGAATATTAAGACAGATCTTACAGCATAGGCAAGTAACTGGGATTGCACAGAGTTTAGAACATGATAGCTTTGGATTGGTAGGAACAGTGAGAGAAGACTGTAAATCATCTCCAAGAGTAAGCTGTTAGTGCTAACTTTTAGGTGGTTTACAGTCTCATCTTCCAGAGTAGGGATTTTCTGGAGTAAGCAGCAAATTGGTTGTTGCTTATTCTCAGCCTTGTTTAACACAAGAATAGGAGTGTATACCTGTACCCCGCCTTGTTGAACCTAGGGACAGAAAATGATGTTGGTTTCATTTCTCATTAGAATGTGAACATAGATAGTATGCCTTTCATTACAACAATGGAAATAGCTGGAACTTAAGTGAAATTGTGGGAACTCTCCATGCTAGTTAAGCTCTAAAGAGAAGAGTTCTATAAATAACAAGTATAATCATTATTATAATTATTATTTAGTAAATTTGAAGTTAGTCATTTAACTCAGTGATTAAAAGTAAAGAAAAAAATATTTGTATTGGTAAGAAAGGAATAACATTAACAAAATATTAAATCAATGTCAACTTGGGCTCTAAACCCAGAGCCCAGAGCCAAAGAAGAAGACAGAGGAATATCCAGGAAGGCTATTTCTTAGTGCTGGATGGCTAGTTCCTAATTCAAGGATTATTGTGAGTTAATTTAATTGCATGCCCGAAAAATTGGTCCTAAATTGCTGAGCAGAGGGAGTCTTTATTGAGGTGGTTTAGCAAGGCAGGTGGGTGTAAATGGATATTCTCCAAGCTGGGGAGACTGGAGCTCAGTAGCCAATAGGATTTTTGCACCTCTGGAGGCAAGAAAAGCCACAAGGAATGACAGTCTCAATTTAGGAGTTCCAGCCCACCCAAAAATATGGGCACAGGGGAATAGTGTAAGGAATGTGTTTTTTCCACTGAAATACAGGTCCAGAATCCAGACTGACCACCATGACAGAATGGGAGGAAGCTAAGAAAACCTTTCTCTATATGAATCTAGACTGCCGTTAATAAGGAATTCCTGGGTTGATTGGCAGAATTAATAACAAAAAAACCCCAATTAGCTCAAGATTCTGAGTTCAGAAAGGACTTGGCACCTGAACCAGAGGATGATGAGTAATGAAAAAAACTCCACAATTATATAGCTCGTTTCAGGATATGTGATAGTTTTATTCATGGTAAATCTGGACTTTGTAGAGGAGAAATGAGATACTGAAGTACCAGAGGGTCATCAAAGACTTTAAAGTGAGGAGGAGCCATGGAGAAAAAGGACACAGAAGAAAAAGAAAATTCAAACTGTCCCTCTGGAGGTGCACAGTGAATTTGAGATTTACTCCACAGAGGAGCAAGTCAGAACCTCCTGGAGAAGAACCAGAGTCAGCATGAGGGAGGAAAACCTGCTACTGTCCTGACAAGAGCTGAGTCCTAGCTCGTGACACCCTATGGAAGGGCACAGAGGGGGCCTGACCAATCGGAGAGTACTGCTGTCTTCCCGGATGCTGTCTCCTGACTGTGATGAAAAACCTTTTTGGCCTCATTAGTCTCCTGGCAGCTGCCAACTCCTGCTTATTCATAGGGGAATAAATATCATAAGCAGAAGGGACCAGGGAACATCTTAAAGAACCACAAGTTCTTGGACAAGAAACCAAAGGCTTGGAGACAGCTAATATTTCATTGCCTCTTGCTGCTGCTGGTCAGGATTTGGGAACAGAGAGGAAGATCTAGGAGGTGAACAATTCTTTATGCAGATGGTGTTTATGAACAAGAGTTGGATATCTGAATCATGCATTAAGATAATTAAATGAGGGTTTCTTGGCTGAAGTGGAACTCAAATAATGAGAAGCAGGAAGCATCATTTGCCCAGGGCATTCCAAATGGATCAACAAGGCTTTAAGCTGAAGTAGAAGGGAGGAGAAATACTGCTTGATTAACCTGAAAGGATAATTGTTTTGGAGGAAAGTAGGTATCAAGATTAAAAGTAGAATTGAGGGCATAGAAGAAAAAATTTATGAAGGAGACCAAAAGCCATACTTGTAGGCTGGTCCCCTTTCTCTCTTTTTTTTTTTTTTTCTTTTCCCTGCCCTGCCCACCTGGTCCTCCTTTTTTTTTTTTTAGCATGATAACATAACTTTATGTTATAGTGCAAATTGGTAAATGATGCCTGATAGGAATCATTGAGATCTAGTGGGATGGAACTTGAGGTTGGAATACAGCAGTATCAGGTTATGTTCCTTTGTAAAGGAAAAACCTTATTAAAACAGAAGGCAGAGTTATGGTATGTATGTATCTGTGAGGGTTACAGTTGCTAAAAAACTGAGAAGTGAAAAGAAGAATGGAACTTTATCATGGGCGTGAACATGGCAAGGTATAGACAATGAAAAATACAGCAGACATTTATAGAGTACTTATTATTTGCCAGTTAATAAGCACTTTATATTTTAACTACTTAATCCTCACAGTCCTCTTCAGTAGGTACCATTATTTAACCTCATTTTATAGATGGGAAACTTGAGGGACAGTGAGGTTAAGTAACTTGTTTAAGGTTTCACAGCTAGTAAATGGTGAGCTAGGCTTCAAACCCAATCTGGAGTCTTCAGTTGACTAATTGGTGACTTCAGACTCACCAGTGTGTGAATGACAAATGATGTTTTCCGGATGCCTGTCACAAAACTGACATGAGATTTGCCGAAAGCTCAGAACTTTAGGCAAATTCTTGACATATTTTGCTAACAGAGGAAGAGGCTAGGTAAGTTGTCACTCTGAATCTATTTCTGAACAAGGTGAAACTTAGCTTAGAAGTGGGAGAGTAGTGGCAGGCTCATGGCCAGGGAGGGAAAGTCTGGCATATTCAGCCATGTCCCTGGACTTTAGTGAAGTTGATTTCAGAAGCTTCATGTGATAAGGTAGGCATGATTCTGTGGCATATGCTGCCAAACAAAGAATATTAACTGTCTAAGAAGTCTTGAAAATGCAGTTCTGATTGTATAATAACAACTTAACGTCAATTAGCTTAGATCCAGAAAATCACTGCTCAGTTTTAGGAAGAGAGGAACAACATGTTTGTTTGCTGTCTGCTTTGTTTTTCAAAGAACAGGGTGATTTTCAACAATTAATGTCAATAATTGGATGTGACTGCCAAAAAGCCAAGTCAGACTTGGGCTGCATTTACAGGAACATAGCATCTAGCATGAGGGAGGTGACAATTCCATTCTGTTCCACCTTGGTCAGACCCTACATAAATCACAGTATTCCGTGCTGGGTGCATCACTTTAAAGGGAATAAAATAGTTTCCCGTCAAAATAGAACTTGTGTGTTTGTATTCTAAAAGTTTAGATTTTGTTCTGTGTGTATACACATGTTATTCTGTTCATTCTTTTCAAACAAAAGGAACAGGCAAACTTGTGTTTCTGGAATACTTTAGAGAAAGGCAATCTATTTATACAGACATCTTTAACTTGTGAAAATACAAAGTATTTTTTAAAGTATTTTTGCTGAAATTTGGGAAAAGGAACAAGGAAGAATGCAGGTACAGATGCAATAAATTCCGTGCAACTAAGGGTGGTATGATGCTACAGCTCTATTTTTGAACAAGCCATTCAGGATGGTGATGTTACTTGTAAGAGCAGATTGTTGACACCGGACTGGCAACTATGATTAACTCTGGAAGTGACTGTATTCTATAACATTTTTTTCCTCTTAGTAATAAATAAACATACACACAAATACCCATTTTTCTATTGCTTTTTCTCAACTCACTATTTCATTTTATCTGAGACCTTTATGTTGCCAAAAATGGTTCTTACAAGCCTATTCTTTTCAAGGAGCCTCACTGCTGTGGTTAGAAGAACTAAAGCAGATTAAAAGGTAGGCTGGGGGTGGTGAAGGAATTTAAAGCCATTTGAAAGTAAGTTTCCTGCAAAACACGACATTTAAGGATACTGGAGCCACTCAAATCAAGGAAGAGCAGGGGAATAAGGGTAGCTTCTTGGACCTTGGAGACCAGAAATAAGTACCGAAAACCTCCACTCTCTCATTCTGTCGTCTGCTTTTCTTTGGATTTTGGCTCTCAGGCTTCTCCTCATGGCAGGGCATGTGGCTTCTGTCTCCCAGTCTCTGCTGGACAGATCATTCAGATAGCCCCTGGGAGGCCTGGATCAATCACTGTGCTCACAGAGATTCTGGCTCAGCTGGGTCACTGCCCACCTGTTTGACCTTATGTTTGTGAGTGAGAGAGGAAAGCAGGGAGGATGGGGCCTGGCATGGTGGAAGACAGACAATTTTCAGCTTCATGTAAGAAAGCTCTTTCTGTCAGCGCTGCCTAAAGCCCATGTGGGCAGCCTCTTGAAGTGCTAGTTTCTCTACCACTGGACACATTTGTGGTGAGAGGACCCAAGTGTTCTGTGATGCTCTTGAAGGATTTAGATGCTACATAGATGGTTTGGCTAATTGCCCTTTAATATCCCTTTTCAGCCTGTGAGTCTATGAACCTACAAAATTCTATTATGCAGCTTCCTTTATGTTAATGACAATAAATAATTGCCCATTTGTGTAGTACTATAAATTTTGCAATAAAACATTAACAGTAGAAAATGAATATAATAATGTGCAAAAAAAGTTTTTGAGCTTTATAATTCAGTGTTGCTTTCCCAATCTTCTCACTCTTTGGTTTGTTTTGAACTCTAGTATGCTTGTGATTGAAATTTACATGTGTATGTTGTGATTCATCCACAAGATGTAAAATCCTTGAACTCACTTCCGATATTTCTATAATTGTCTCATGCCCTCCTCATTGTCCTTTTTTGTGTCTGGTGTGCTGCAAATCACAAAATAAGTGCTAAGTGAAGCCCATACGAATAAATGCTCTTACTTATTTAATGTATATAACTGTCTTCCTTGCAAGCTGTAAATATCATCTAATATAGGCCAATTTATTTGGGAGTTATTTGTAAAAGTCTGAGCTTTGTAGACTAGTTGTTAACTAGTTGTTAATTTGGATAAATGTGAGCATAATTAAAATAATGGTTTGATATTTCAGGAAGCTATGAAGCAGTTAACCCAGCTCCTACCAGAGGACCTCAGAAAGGAGCTCTGTGAACTTTGGGAAGTAAGTATATATGATGGGTTACTTTTTATTTATTGTAACCGAATTTATATGGCTCATCGATGTTGTAGTTGACTTACATTATCTTAACAAACTGTCTCTAACATCTTACTATCTAGTTTGTGTCTGTTTCTCACCTCCCAGCTGCTGCAGAACTTTCTCAAGGCTGATAGGAATCCAAATACCCCATTTCCTGTGCCACCACAATGCCTTGTACAGATCTTGAGTCACATCCCTGCTGCCCTGCCCACAACCCCACTCCCCACCCCTCATTTCTAGACCTTGAAGAGAACATGGACTTTGGAGTAGCTGGGGTTGAATCCCTCCCCACCACTTCCTGGTTCTGTGACCTTGGGCATGGACCCCTCGCTGAGTCTGTTGTCCACCTCTATAACCTCGAAGGGTTGTTGGGCTGAGCGAGGTCAAGGTGAAGTGCTGCTGTGATGCCTGGCACAGAACAAGGCACAACCAGTGCTCACTCCCTTCCCATTGCTTCCTTCTCCCAGTTTTCCATTCGTGTAGAGAAATCTCCCTTCCTACCTCAGTTTCTCACTTCCATCTGGTCCACACTGGACCTCCTTGCTTGAGCCCCTAGAACCACTCTTACTCTTGGATAGACCTACTCCCATGCTCACCTATCACATTTCCTTCAAAGCCCTAACTCACTCCTGTCTTCAGAGCCCGATCTTTTACCTTCTCTTTGCACATCCTTAGGCCCCCACCAGGCCTTGCCTCTTCCCGAGCCTCAAAGCTGGCAGAGTTCTCTTTCCCACTGCTCTATGTGCTGGGTCAGGTCTTTCCTTGCCTTGGGAGGGGGATGGGAAGGGCCTGGGGTTGAACCTCAAATAGATATTTCTCCTAGAAGTCCCATGCTATGCAGCATTAGATTCTGTAGTGCACTGTTACTTCTGTGGTTTGGCTTGATTATGGTGTGAAATAGCCCCTTTAAGGCAGTGGTGTGTGGTGCAGAGACCAGGGCCTTACAGCCAGAGAGATGTTGGTTTGAGTTCCAACTCCTGTCTACACAGCCAGGGGTGGGTTACTCGACTCTAGGTAACCTCAGTTTCTCTAGAAAATGAGTCATATAGGTCCACATGCCCTTATCCACAATTATGAAATTCAGAAAGCCCAGAGAACCAGTTTTTAAAAAACTCGACCTGCCCTGAACTCATTTGGCAGCAAAATCTTACCTGAACTAACATGAGGCTAAGTAGTGTCCTCATTCACCCGCCTTGGTGTGAAAATTAATATGCTTTGATGGAGAAATACTCATCTGTTTGGTAACTGAGTGCTGCCCCAGACCTCACTAGAGATATATTCCATAGTAGACACTATATGTACCATATTGTTTTTCTAAAATAAGAAAATGCTGAAATGCTGAATTCTGAAACAATTCTGGCCCCAGGATTTCAGACAACAGATTTTGGGCCTTTAATACCCACCTTATTGAATGATTATGAGAATTAAATCTAGCAAAGTATATGTAGTATCTGGCCAGGAGCCTGGCACAGTTGTATCTGTTACTAGGTAAGACAGAGTTTCTTTAGGAAAAAGTGTCCCTTGTCTCCAAGTATGTACTTTCTTTTCTTTTTTAAAAAAATTTAATTGAATTTTATCAATATACAGTGTGGTTGATTTTCATGTCCCTTTACCGAATCCTCCCTCCCCCTCCCTCTCCCCCCTCCATCAACATCGTATCCATTCGCTTATCTTTTTTTTTTTCCTTTTTTTGTCTTTTTTACTGACCGGCAACGGGATCGCAACCCTCAGTGTTGCGCCCGCACCGCGCTCAGCCAGTGAGCGGCAACCGGTCTCCACATGGGATCCGAACCCTCGGCAGGAGCGCCACCGCGCTCCCAAGTGGCGCACTCTCCAGTGCGCCACCGGGCCGGCCCATTCGCTTATCTTAACAAGTTCAAGTAATTATGATTGTTGTGTCTTCTTCCCCACCCCCCTGTTTGTGTATTTATTTATTTATTTTTAGCTCCCCAAATAAGTGAGAACATGTGGTATTTCTCTTTCTGTGCCTGACTTGTTTCATTTCATATAATTTTTTCTAAGTCCATCCATATTCCTGTGAATGGTATTTCATTCTTTTTATAACAGAATAGTATTCCATTGTGTAGATACACCACAGTTTCCTTATTCACTCATCTGATGATGGACATTTGGGCTGGTTCCAACTCTTGGCTGTTGTAAATAGTGCTGCAATAAACATTAGAGTACAGGTATCCCTTTGACATGATGATTTCCATTCCTCTGGGTATATTCCCAGCAGTGGAATAGCTGGATCATATGGTAGATCTATCTGTAATTGTTTCCAAGTATGTACTTTCAAGTGAACCTTTGGAACACTCTTTATAAGTTGGTGAATAACAGAATGGAGTTAGGTTGCAGCTCATACATAAAAAGAAAAAAAAAAAACCTGTCACTTGAGTTTATGAAAGTAATCCCATGTGTCGTCTCATAAGGATGAGACACCCTCATAATTTGAAAACCTTTTACAGGAATTTTTACTCTTGTGCCCCCTAATTATTGTAAACACAGTGACAGTATCTATTAAATTCGTTTTTTAGTTAGTTTATTAGCAACTGGCTAAAAATTTTAATATAAAATCCACTTGAATTAAGACAGTACCTTCCAAAGAGAACACTGCAACATATTAATTGGGACTTGTGGTTGTGTGACATATGTCATGCTCTAAGAAGCAGACCTCCTGGTGGTTCTTGTTTCAGGTCTGCATTGGATTTGGATAAATATAAAATACAGAGAATTAAAACACTTGATAACTTCCAAACAGGTGACAACTGGAATTAATAAAGCTGTTTAAAGAAGATTTCTCTCTAAAACCCCTGGAGGGTCCTTCCTTCCTCTTTCTAGCTTTTGGTGGTTGCAGTCCTTCGCATTCCTTGGCTCGTAGGTGCATCACTCCGCTTCTCGTAGTCACATGGTGTTCTCCCTGTGTCAGTATCTCCAAATTTCCCTCTGTTGGGTTAGGGTCCACCCTAATCCAATAGGACCAAGTTTTAACTTGATTGCTTCTGCAGAGATTGACTTTCCAAATAAGGCCATATTTACAGGTCCCAGGTAGACGTGAGTATTTCAGTACACTATTGAACACAGCACAGGGATAATAGTTGATGCATCTTATAATTCATGTCCAGTGTTCGTACGTGGGATTAGTATCAGACTTCCAGGATTCAAATACCAGCTCCCCTGTTTAGTAGCTATGGGTTACAGTCGCCTGTAGTATTCATACAGTAACATGCTGTGCAGATATTTATTTAATGTGCATTTTCAGTGTATACTTTCAAATCATTTTTTGATTTGAAGAAAATTTTCTTACAGTTTTTCCTTTTGCTTTGGTTTTCTTTTGGGGGGGACTCCTCTATATTTGTATGTTGTTTCTCCTTTGCTTATCTTCAATACTTGTCATCTTCTCTCAAGTCCTTTATATCTTCATTTCTTTTTGACTTTTAAACTTAACCTCCTTTTCAAATTTCTATTTCTATTAAGGCATTAGTAATCATGTTTAATTACCCTTGTGTTCTTTATTGCTTAGCCTGAATTTCCAAAATGACCTCTTCTTTAATTCTTATGTTGTTCTTTTCTAGTTTTATATCATTTTCTTAGCTGTTTGTGAAGTAGTTTGTCGTAGATTTGATCTTTTTTTTTTTTTTCTGTTTGAGTATTTCTGATGTGAATTGTCTGTGGAGATATTATTTTGCTCCTTATTCTCTTTATTTCATGGTAAGTTTGTGTGGGATCTGAGCTCTGTGCTTTTCTGTTGCTCATTTTGATGTGCAATCAATTTTCCTAAACTTTGGGAAAGAGCTTGGTTCAGACTGCTCTTTTTTTTTTTTTTTTTTGGTTTCTTCATTTTTATTTATTTGTTTTTAGTTAACAAATAAAAATTGTATATATATGAGAGTACTTTAAAAAATTCGTGGAAAGATTTGTATTGTCTTTCAATTCTGTTTTTCCACAAACTTTTTGAACTACCCTTGTATTTATAGTTTACAACATGATGTTAATTAACATATGCATTACCTCACAAACATCATTTTTTGTGATGAGTGCAGATTGTTTTTCTAACTTCACAGAGCTTCCTCTTCTGTTTTTTTTTTTTTTGTTGTTGTTGTTGTTTTGAATGTAGTGTAAAAAAAATACAGTGGCTTGCTTTTAAAGATTTCCTGGCTTTCTTCCCCTTTCCCATTTTTATGTGGGTCTTGTCTATTCTTTGTCTCTGTTATCCTTATCCCACTCAATTTTGGTTCTTTTCCTCTCAGTTTCTCCTCATGCAGGGCCCTGTCCTGGGAGGGAACCCACCAGGTCAGATGGGAGAATTCCCGAGGGCTGGGCCACCCTTACTGTAAGCTCCTTGTGCTCATCCACTATTAAAGTGAACAAGATCCCTCCCAGTGTTGGCCACTGTTCTTAAAACTTAAGAATTCTAGGGACCTCCTGTTGGCTCTTTTGAGATTCTCCTGTCTCAGGGTCTGTCAGACATCCTGCTGCTCCCAGGCAGATGCTGATCGTGCAGAGCTTGTGGCTAGAGGTGGTTTGTCCCTATTTGTGTCTATTTTGAGTCTTGTGGGAATGTCATGTTTCTTAGTTTTGTTGTAAATGTTATCTATGAGGTTTTGATTTTGGTATTTCTTTGCTCTATCAGTTTTTTATCTGGTTCTTCTCCTTCGTTCCCTATTTTACCATCTACCTCGTTACTCAAGCCAGAAACTAGGAAGTCATTTTCAACTTTACCTCTCATTTGCTTTCATATTTTAGTTCACGTTTTCATCCTTAACATTTCTTGAATCTTCCTATTTCTACCCATCCTCACTGCCACAGTCTTAGACCAGATTCTCAAATTTTCTCTGCTAGTACTACAGAGTCCTGGAACCTGATTTCTTGGCTTATAGTTTAATTATTATCCACACTGTAGTTACAGTGATTTTTCTGAAATGCAAATCTGAACATGACTCTTCCTGCTTGAAACCCAGTAATGCCCAGTAATCAGTGATGTTCAGTAGCTGCAGAATGAGCTGAGACACCTTGGTGTAATGCACAAGGCCTTTCAGGAGCTGACTCTTGCCTCTGTCTTCAGCCTCTTCTCTCTTCTTCGTCTCTGCAGAAGTTGGTTCTATCACTAGGAAGTATTTGCAGTAATTTCTCCAAATGCCATGTGTCCTTCTCACCCCCAGAGCTTTGGCTGAAGTATTCTCCCTCCCCTGCCTTTTTATTAGAAAGTAAATTTGGAGAATGCCTATACCATTTTATTTTTTGAGGGAAAAATCCAACAATTTATATTTCTCTAAAGAAATCTGTAAGTTCACTAGAATTTGTTATAAAATGTATTATATTTCTTAATGGTCTTGAAATCTTTTTGTCACTTTCAACCTCCCTAGACTGCTATGCTTGGAGTATTCCATTTCCTTTTGTTCAATCATGAACTTGAATTTATTAAATACAGCCATGAATGTGAATAAATACTTAAATAAAATGCAATTATTTTTAAGTACCTTTGAGATAAGGCAAAATGTATTTGGTTTCCTATTGAAATTATTCCCCTGTACAATTTTCAGCTCTACCAAAGCCAAATAGCTGCCTTTTTAAGAATAAGGCATCTAATAAAAACCGAGAAATCTTTCAGTGATTCATATCACGTCACCCTGCCAAGAAAGCATGACAGGTTTATTATTTGAACACATCTGGGGTGGAATTACAAACTAGGAGTTTGCAGGGAAACTAGTTGGGAACACTTTGGTCTTATTCGAAGAGTCGTTTTATATCATATTAATTGGGACTTGTGGTTGTGTGACATATGTCATGCTCTAAGAAGCAGACCTCCTGGTGGTTCTTGTTTCAGGTCTGCATTGAGGAGGGAGGGTGGATGGGAAGAGGAAAGGTGAAAAAGCTCTCCTGTCCCACCACCTTCATCAGCCCCTACCACCAACACATGCACACACATCAATGAGTATAAAGTGCACAGATCCTGACTGTATCAGTAGTCATAACCCACAGGGACTTAATTAAATCTACTATATGTGGAAGTAAGGACAGAAATTCCCAAGTAAAATAGTAACCAAAAGTAAATGGTAGAGCTAGAAATTCACTTAGAGAGGAAAAGGAGACATTAAGTGGAGAGGGAAATAAAAGTTTGAGAAGCATAAGATAAAATATAAGCTTAAAGTTAAAAAGATCTGAACTACTCGGGTGGATTAAAGAATAATATTGAAATGAAGACAGGATATTAAACAGGAAGGAAAGAGCTTGGAAGTATCTAAGATGACCAAATGAGACTTCCAAGGCGTCTGGTGGAATACTTGGGATGTTGAGCACATCCTTCTTGCATGGAGTCTGGGTGTTGAGCTGTGAAATCATAGGTGAAGCATCTCTGAAGGGTCCATATGCAGTGGGGAGATGTGGCCAGTGCACGTTGTGTTTTGACTTTGACTCTGATTTCACGTACCAGAATCAGAATTTTCCTGGAATGTCCTGTGAGGCAGCCCTAATGATGCTGCTCTAATTGTCCCCTTTCTTAGGAGTACGAGACCCAGTCTACTGCAGAAGCCAGATTTGTGAAGCAGCTGGACCAGTGTGAGATGATTCTTCAGGCCTCTGAGTATGAAGACCTTGAGAACAAACCCGGGAGACTACAAGACTTCTACGATTCCACAGCAGGTGCTCAGTGCTATTTTCAGCATGAATCCGTTTTCGTTTGGCCTACTCTTAGTACTCTTAGTGTGTTAGTGCAACCCACCGTTGGTACCTTCATGTGAGCCGTTCATGTGGAGCATCTTAAAAGAAAATGGTGTGGGGTTCCTGGTGAGAGGCAGGCCGGCTCAGGACAGCGTTGCTGTCCTGGAGTCATACACCGCTTCTGCCACCTACCAGCTGTGTGCCCTAGGCAGTCTCCTCACCTCTCGGCACCTGTGGCCTTATCTGAAAAATGGGGATAATAATACTCACCCAACTTAAGGAAAAGGCTGGTTTTGAGATTCACGAGAGAGAACTTGTGTGAGTGCTTTGTAACCTATAAGTACTTTACAGATGTAAGGTCATGTAAGGAGGTAGAAATAGAGATTTAAAACAGCTCAAGTCACCTTTGTCATTATAGAACTTCATAGCATAGCTCTAGAGTCAAACTGCTTGGGTTTGAATCCTGGTTCTGCCATGTACAAGCTGTGTAACCTCCAGTAAATTACTTAACCTCTCTGGGCCTTAGTTGCCTTATCTTTATAATGGAGATAATAATAGGATCTACTTTATAGAGTTGTTTGAGGGTGTAGTGGGTTAATTCGCAGGAAGTTCTTAGAACAGTACCTGGCAATGGGTGTCAGCTCTCTTTATTTTGATAGTTTCCTGAGTGAGAAGCTAAGCACATTGTATTAGTTACAGCTGCTGCTGTTCTTGTTGCTCCCTGAAGCAAAACTCTTTTCTGGCAGCTCTGCAGACTCAGCTCATCCTCGATCTTTCCTGAGAGTACTGCAAGGGATAGCCTTTCTCTGACCTCTTAGGACCCCCAAATGGCCTCACCAGATAGGAAGGTCTCAGCTCACAGACTACTCCAGAATTTAATTTGCATTAGAATGAAATTGATTCAGTTTTCCTTCCCTTTTTTCCAGCTCCAATTCCCCTGCTCTAGACAAGGCCCTCATTATTTCTGTATCAGACTGCTGCTGTAACCCCCTAACTTAACCTAACCTGCCCACAGGCTCGCTAGTTCATCCTGCATGTCTCAGTGTTCTCCTCCTTTGTTGATATGGGTGTCACCACATCTTCATTTGAAGAACTCCTGTGGTTTTCATTTTTCCAAAAAATGAAATCCTGACACTTTTGAGTGACCTAAGAATCCCTGCAGTCTAAGGCCACCCACCTCTCTGTGCTCCTTTCCTCATCCTCCCTATCAAAATTAAGTGTTCCCTTCTTTTTGCTCAATCTGTGCTTGGTCTAGAGCTTGCCATAGTGCCACAGTCTGACTTGCATTCTCCTTAATGATGTTCCTCTCTGGTTCTCTACCCAAAGCCCTACCTGCTTGCCCCCACCTGCTAAGCGTTTGAGGGTCAAAGGCAACCTTGTCTAATCTGTCTTTGATATAGAAGGTACTCAGACATGTTGACTTCAGTTAAATAGAATAATGCTATAAATCAGGAAACAGCAAACCATGGCCTAAGGGCCAAATTGGCCTGCTGCCTGTTTGTGTAAATAAAGTTTTATTGAAACACAGCTACATTCATTCTTTGTCTATACTGCCTTTGTGCTCTAATAGCAGAGCTGAGGAGTTGCAACAGAGATTATATAGCCCACAAAGCCTAAAATATTCACTGTCTGGCTCTTTACAGACAAGGTTTGCTGACCCATGTTAAAAGCAATGATTGGACTACAAGATAGCATATTTCACCAATAATGTAACTACAAGTCATTTTTTATGTGGTTCTTTGAATTTTACACACTGTTATCCTCTATTATAATACATTCACAGTGAAAAATAGAAAATGAAACATGAGAATACTAATAGAATCAAAAAATGTGTGAGCTGGAAGGGTCATCTAGTTTAAACTTCACATTTTAACTGAGGAATAAATTTGAGTCCAGAAAGATGGTGTTGCCTGCAGCCAAGGTGAGATTAAAATTTACTGCACTTTCACTCTGGTGCATTATACCTATTAAAATATTAATAAATAAAAATAATGTGTTAAAATATTAATACATAAAAACTAATAATGTTTTACTAATAAATAAAAATAATGGTTTCTTAGTAACTAGTGCGTGAAGAAACGTTTAATTAGATGTGAGGATGTATGTAGACTGCTTCTGTTATGAGGATTTTGAAGGGAACTTAAAGGCTTCAGTTTGATAACAGAATTTTATTTCTCTAACTCGCCCCACAGCTTAGTGCTGTCTTTTTGTGTTTTTGCTTTCTGAAACCTTGTGTGTTGAGGAACAGCACCAGGGCCATGGCTGGTGGGGATGGATGGAGAGAGAGTGGAAGATGAGCCCAGAGAAACAGCTCATGGGCTGAGGCATGCAGGGCTTTGCACACCAGCGATGAGACCCTCAGAGGATCTGCAGCCCGGCGGTGCTGTGATCTGACTGTGTTTTAAATGTGTCACTTGGGAGCAGGGAGACCCGTTGGGGGCTATTGCACTATCCAAGTGAGAAGCAATGGTGGGTTGGACCAGGGTGATAGTGGTAGGAGAAGTAAGAAATGGCCAGCTTCTGGATATCTTTTGAATAGAGTTGACAGGATTTACTGGGGGATTGCCTGTGGGGTGTTTGTGAGAGAAGTCCAAGGATTTTGGCTTGAACAAGTGGAAGAATGGAGTTGCGACTAGATGGGGAAGATGGAGAAGAATAGGTTTGGAGGAAGAAAGTCAGGGCTCCCACAAGCCAAGAGAAGAAAGTATTTCAAGAGAGAAAGAGTAGCCATCAAGTTTAGCACCATGTAGGTAATTGGGACCCTTGATAAGAGCAGTCGTGATGGAATGGGGGTAACAGAAGCCTGATTGGAGTGGGTTGAAGAGAGGGTGGGAAGAAAGAATGAGAGACAGTATTACTATCGTTTTGAGAATTTATGTAAAGGGAAGTGGACAAATGGGATTTAGGCTAAAAAGACATGCATGCTCAAGTGAGGGTGAGTTTGTAAGATGAGAGATAAGAAGGGCACGTTTATGTGCTGATAGAAATAATCAAGGGGACAAGGCGGGTCAGAATTGCTGGGATGGGGTCTCCTGCACAAGTGGAGAGCTGGTCTTGGGTGCAGGGACAGTTCATCCTCGAACTCCAGGGTGTGCCTCTAGCAGGAGGTGGCTTAGGTAAGGTGCAGGAGGATTTCTATAGGAAGGTGATCATGGAACTGAGAGGCCTGATTATTGGAAGGATCATCTGTGTGAGCATGAAATCCCCAAGAATTCTGATGGATAGTGTTAGTAGTAGAGAACCTGAGGCTGTAATTCTTTGCATAGAAAAGGAGCTGATTGCAAATGTGTGGCAACTGGGAGGGCAGTGAGTGGTATAGTCTGACAGTGTGACCTTTACCCAGGGGGGCTGAGTAGCAACAAGAGCAGGCGGGACGGGCCCAGACCCTACAGTAGGAGCCGTGTGAGAGAGAAAAGGGCCACTACACCAAGGGATGGCAGGGGAAGACGCCTTCTCAGGATGAGTTAAGGCAAGAAAAGGAAGGGAAGGGAACATTCAGAGAAGAGGTTGAGGATAGGGAATAAATGGAATAGAGTTTAATGCAGAATGAATAGTAAGCAGCAGAAGGCACAGGCAAGACAAGACAGTGAGGGGAGAGAGGAAGAGGGTTTAACAGTCCCCGCACTAGCCACCATCGGCCTAAGAGAGCTTGGTGCTTGGCTGCTGCTCATGGCAGAAATCGGGAAGGCTGAGGAGCAGGAGCCACAGCCCAGATCAGCCAGTCAGGTGAAGTATTTGCAAGAGAGATGTTTGCATTCTTGTTTACATCCTGGGATGGCCTGGACACCCTCCCATTGATCGTTCTACTTGTCACTGTGTATGTAGGTGCTCTGTCCCCCGTAACTGATGGCAGTGTGGGAGTGGGCAGATTGTTTTCAGCTCTCTGGGCTCTCACACCTGAGTTTTGCCATAGTTCCTGGCAGAAGCATTCTACTAGCTGCCTGGTGAAATTTCCTCTAGCTCTGACTAATTGATGGTTCCTTGCCTGATTTTCATCCTTATACTCAGTGGCACCTGGGGGGACAGAATAAATGCCAAGTGGTCCCCTTTGGCCACTTCCCAAGACCCAGAAACTTTTCCTCTTGCTTTGGATCAAAGTACGAGTCAGACCACAGAGTAGAGCCCCTGATGAGTCCTGGGATCAAGCTGGGGAAATGGACCTATTCTCCTGGCAATATGGCAATGTCTTTTTCTCCATCTTTTTGCTTTACAGGAAAATTCAGTCACCCTGAGATAGTCCAACTTGTTTCTGAACTTGAGGCGGAAAGAAACGCTAACATACGAGCTGCGGCCGCCAGTGAGCCGCGCCCCTGAGCCGCTCTCTACATTGCTGCACTCCTGTAACAGATGCTTTATTTTTCTGTTTCATGGCGTTATGTTTTACCACTGTTGGTCTGTTAATTTCCCCACATGTGAGTCTGTTTATTTTTAGTTGTCTGGACTTCAGCAAGAAATATGATGTAGTTTGGGCTCTAAAAGAAGCCACAGAACAGAAAACGACATGAAAATGCCGTGGATGAAGACTGGAGGGGGGAGAGGAAAGCCTTTTTAATGAACTAACTATATAAATATTAAACATCTAAAATTTTGGAATATTTATTGGAGATTTTTATTTTATTTTTTGGCAGCTGGCCAGTATAGGGATTGAACCCTGGACGTTGGTGTTACTAGCACCACGCTCTAAGTAACTGAGCTAACCAGCCAGCCCCTTAGAGATTTTAAATCATCTTATTCTGAATTAATAACCTACATCCCTCAAGACCCGATTCATTGAATGATAGAAAATTTAATTATTGTTGTTTTTAAGGACTGATTTTTAGCTGACTTAATAAGGATCCAGAAAAGAAAATGTATTAGTGCTGTAATATGTTCTGTCCCCAGATGAAATGCTGCCTTATTCAGATGATCGCTCTTTAGCCAGATTTTGAATTTCTCTGCACTCTGCTTCAGGCCCTGATCATAGACTTGTAAACCTGCTAACAGGATCCACCCCTCCCCTCAATATTTTTGGTTACTTGGGGATATAAACTGGGGTATACAACTTCAAGAGCCGCCGCCTCTGTGTATTTTTCCCTGTCTGGTTTACAAAACTTGAGACCTTGATTATGAGAAAAGTTATCATCAGGTGAGAAATATATAATAGAGTATGGCTGGGGGTCACTGAGCCTTAGGTAGGGAATGCATCGATGCGGTTTCTTCCCCTCATTTCCCTTTCATAGGATAAGTAATCCATGCCTGCTTTCCTTTAAGCGATGCACAACCACTGAATAGTGCAAAAGTCCATCCATGCAAACCTGCCCAGTATTTTGGTGTGGAACACTGATGCCTGTCCCTTTAATTCAAATGTCAGTTTCCATTTGAAGAAGGCCTTTGAGGCTGGCATGGTGAAAATTCTAGGCAGCGTTTCTTTGGAAACTCTTTGCAGTATCCATGGATACCCAATCTGCAGGAAGCAAGGTGCATGATCTCTTCAGAAGCAACCCACATTTGTACATACAGTTGCTCTGTACTGAAAAGCAGAAAGAGTACAAAATCTGATTATTGTTGGATATGGTTAAGAGGAAAACAACTCCATCTATCAGTATCGTAGGGTTTTTTTCCTCCTGGCAAGAAAACATGCAAACAAAATAACCCTAGATAAAGTTCAAGTACTTATAACCAGAAGATTTTTTGTGGCTCTGGAGTTGTATTTTGAAAGTTTTGCCTGCTGTAATTTTCATAAATATCTAACACAGTTTGCAGAGACTTTGGAAGCTTCTACTGGTCAAACTTATTCTGGTCACTTGATCCTTATTTCAGTTCATCATCTACCTACCAAGTAGGGGTTCACAATTGGTCCTAAACCTTCCTTCCTGAGATAATGTTTTTTAAAAAAAGAAAGAAAAAATGTAATCATAAATAAAATCTCATTTAATAAGAACAAAATGAAGATCAATTAAAGACAGCTATTGAATCCACCAGCAGTATCTACAAATATTTGAGCATGGAAGATGCCCACTACTTTCCTGGAATTGGTCTTCTGAATAACGAACCCTGTAATTATCATGTACAGTAGATAATTATTTTTTGGCTTAAACTCAACAAAAAAGAATTCTTTGTTACTGTTTTTGCCTTGTGGAGTGGAATTTCACCAGCTATTACATAATTCTCAATGTCCTCTATTTGAAAAATGTCGATTCCTCTCAAAGCCTTTTGGTGGTGATATATACTCTAGGGTAAATGACTGATGAAGTGCTTTGCGAAAAAAGTATTCTTTTGTACTCAGCATTATAATTTAAGTAATTTGCTAGTCTTCATATTCAAAGGTGAAATGGGATGAATTCTATGGGAGACTTATGATTATGTTATTTTTGGTTTGACTCGATATATACCCTCTATGGTATGAACTAAAAGTAAAGTAGAAATGTAGCATAAAGAATTTTACCATTTTTAGATGATATCAAATGTAACCATAAGATTTTTCCAAATAGTGTCATAGTTTGAAATTATATTTGAATGCCAGGCTTGAAGAAGTTGTTTCACATTTTATATTAAATTGTTTTAAACCTTACCGCCCTTCCTTTATCACACCCTCTCTCACCCCAATTTAATACTTAGGTGAGAGGGGGGTGATGGGATTGAAGTTCAGTACTTCATGCACCATTTTATAGTGAAATTCCAACCATTTTCAAGCTGATAGGTAATTTGGAACAATGTACAGTGGCAGACGATTCCCAGTGTTCTGTCCATGTTAGCCACTGTCGATGACATGGCATATCAAGACATTCCCTACTAAAGCATGCAAATTGTTATATTTTCTATGGTTTGAGAGCAGATTTCTAAGAAAATGTGTAACTTAGAGTCAGATTCTTTTGCTGACATGACCTCCCAATAGTCGTAATCTTCAAGATGTGAGTTGTAAGAGAAAGTTGCACCATAAATTTACGAATATTTCCCACTATAGCAACAGTATTTTAAAAAATGGTAAATGGTTAACTTACAGAATGGCTTTCTTTTTTAAAAAGCCAGTTTATTTTGTAATCACAATTCATATTGGAATTTTTGATGATTGAAATATATCTTTTGTTGAGGTGTTGACCTGAAATCATTTTGATTTATTAGTAAAAGATTATGTCTATTTTGTGCAAATAGTTTTTAGTACTTGTGGAACACTTTAAACTACTGCATGTGAACTGAGCCTACCTGGACATAATTAAGAAACTCAGCAGCCAGTCAAATCGGAATGAGCTTGCACATACAAAGTAAGGGGGAAATAGGCAGCTCTTGAGTGGAGAGGTAGTGAGACGAAGACTGGGCTTACTACCTAGTCTAAGTAAGACTGCCCACCTGTCAACAACTGGTGGGCTGAGACTACCCACCTAGCAACCTATTTGATTATTCCAATCTGAGTGATGTGGTTTATATGCACACATCTTAATAACGAAATGAAAAAAGGCTACCCCTATGATGGCCATTATGAATATCACTCCTGGATCACAATGAATAAAGGCTTTTAGCCTTTACATTAATAAAGGTGATGTGAGTATGGTTTTTGCCAAACTGATGAATTTAGAATTTTGGTGAATGGTTTAATAAATATTTGTTTATAGTACCATAACTCTGCTTTATCTAGTATAATGCAGTGAATTGAATGCAGTAAAAAAGAAGGTGGCAGTGAGTTTACAAAAGCTGACCATTTCAGACTCACTGGGCAATGGCAGACTGGGCACAGAGAGACTGAGTACCTGTGAACCAGCACAGCCTATAAACCAGCTGGACAGTTGGCTTTTTGCCCAACAAGGCAGGCCATGACTTCATCCAGCGGGCTGGAAGGACAAATTCGGGAGAATGCCAACACCCCATCTGGCAGGGCTTCTTTGTCTACATTTGTCCACTCTGGTCAAGTTTACAGTCCCATTCCCTCTGCCAAGATTCTAGGCCTCAGAGGTTATATGGCTCTGAACCAGCCACGTTTTGATTTTCAGTTAGGTGCAAGGATTGTGCTCCTTTAATTTGAGTAGAATTTTTCAGGTTGGCTTTATTTCACTATGTCATATATATCTACTTCTGTTTAATAATAAATATAAATAATGAACAATTAAAATATTGATATACATATTATGTGGGCTTTTTAAATTGTGATTTTTTAGTTAGTGGGTCTACTCAGGGTGCATATCCCTGCTACCTAATAACAAATGTATGTTCCCATTTAGAAGAAGGAAAGAGAAGCATATAAGGTGGAAAGTAAAAGTTACTAGAGAAATCTGAGTGAATTAATAAAAACATAATTTATTTCCATCCATGTGAACAATCTGCAAACTGGAACAGCTTGCAGAACTCTACTTCTCCCATTTTCTAGCTATTACCTTTTCAAGTTATTCCTTACCTGAGTAACTACTACTCTATGCAGACTGGAGATAATTTTAGAATTGGAGATTATTTTAGTATCGTAGGGTAGCTGAGGTTATAATTACTTTCATATTCTCTCTCACATTCATCAAATTAGCAGAGATTTAAAATAACATCTGTAGAATATGAGCTACCAACTTTAAGGTTATTAATAGCCTTGAAGACTTAAAGAAATGAAGAATTCAGTCATCATTAAAATCAATCATTTTAATTGCTTAAATAACCATCCATTATTGATGTAGATGAGGGAGATCACAAGTAGTTTGATGACAGCTGCAGTAAGTCATCCTATTATTGCTGGAGACAGTCATGAAGAGCTCCATCCTGTTGATCTGAATGAACTGAGGGACTCAGTCTTCAGGGACATGCACATGGTAAAGGAGGCCAAGCAAAAATCAAAGCGAATAATAGCTACACGTTTGGAAAATAGACGTTGAAATACACAGACAAGAGTTGTGACCAACTGCATACCTGCTCAAGTTGGGACATTTTAAAAGATGACAATTTATGAATATGGAAGTGTGATGGTCAACTGGTCCATCATCAACACAAATACAAATGGAAATCATTTCATTAAACTTTCTGGAGAGGCCATTTGAATAACCACGTCAAGGCCTCGGTTTTCCCAGTTGGATTTTGGTCTTCATATCTGGATATGCGCGGGCGGCGATGGGCTGGGCAGTGGCCGGCTCGTGGGCGCTGCGACAGGCTGGCTGGACCTAGCACTGCAGCTCCTCCTCCTCGGCCCGCCGGGGGCCTCCCGCCGAGCTCTGGGCGCTGGCATGCGCCGTGGAGCTCAGGACCTCCTCAAAACTGCCTCCGCTGGGGTTCGTCCCGCCTACTTTCGTCTGAAATGGGCAGATATGCAAAAATGCAGTCAGGTCTGTCATCATTTTGGTAATGTATTTACAAGAATAACAAAGGCTTGATGAGATTCGAGTTCAGAAATTTTTTTTTTCTTTAGAGGCGATGTAAGGATGTAGGGAAGTTAGGTCCTGAGTTCTGGGATAGGATTCCAAACTTTTTATTTATTTTTGTTTTGTTTTATTTGTTTTGTTTCTCTTTTTGACGACTGGTCAGTCCAGGGATCTGAACCCTTTACCTTGGTGTTAAATACACCATGCTCTAACCAACTGAGATAACTGGCCAGCCCCCAAACTTTAATTTTGTATAATTTTAGCAATACTCTCTTTATCTCTTCCACATCTAAGAGTCTAATCCCCTCAGGAGCATAATCAGATCTGTGGACTGCATCCTCTACTCACTCACCCAGAGAACCGATTTACCAAAATGGAATTGGATTTTAGATTCATTCCCCCAATTTCACAAACACCCTTAAGTGACTTAAACATAGGTTTTCCTCTTGGGATTTAGCAGGGCAATCTGGATTTCTGACAAATGTCTCTTGAAAAGGCAGACTACTTCAATCGAACATGGCTTCTGGTCTCTGCTTTGAGAGTTGAAGATCAAGTCTTAAGCACTGTTAATTTCACTTCTTTCTAGGAAATAGCCTTTATTGTAAAAATGTCCCCTAAAATGCAAAGTTATGATGCTTTCTAAGACTCTCTTTTTGTGTTCTTCTTGTTGACTGAGAATAGAAATATTTAAAAAACAACTTGCAATTTAAAAATATGGCTAAGTGTTTTGAAAAATTCCTTATTAAAAAACCCTTCAAAAATATTTAATGGCCTAAAATGCTTAATGTGTCTTATTAATAGACACATTGACCTTCCCTTATTTATTCACAATGTGGGAAAACACTTTAAAGAAAAGGAAGATACAGAATAGATAATGTTGCTATTGCCAAACCTCACTGTCATCAAAGTGTTCACTCAGAGGCATAAGATCAACTCTGGGGGATGTGTCAGTGCCACCTGGTCTGCCCTTTTAAAAACTTAACCCAGGGTTAAAACCAGTTTGGTCATTACAAAACAAACATTTTTCTCCAGTTGTCACTAAAATCCCTCTCTGCCTCTTAAATTCAATTACTAAATTGAATTTTTCCACTTGACTTGGGGTAAGAAAACTCTCTTGTAAAGGACCAGATAGTAAATATTTTAGGCTTGGGAACTACATAGTCTCTTGTCGCAGATACTCAAATTAGCTGTTGTAGAAAACAGCCACAGACAAGGCATAAGTGAATGAGCATGTGTTTCAATAAGACTTTATGTATGGACACCAAAATGTGAATAGCATGTAATTCAATTTTCACATGTCACAAAATATTACTCTCATTTTGATTTTTTTTAACCATTAAAAAATGTAAAACCATTCTTAGCTTACAGATAATTCAAAATTAGGTGACTGACTAGATTTGGCCTACAGGCCTTCGCAGGTGGACGTCTGGCACTGAGCATTGATTCTGCCTCAGCTCTGTGTTATCAGCACTGGGTGGGGGTGGGGGTGCTTACAACTATGTGATATTTCACCATGCTTCTTTCTTTCTTGAGAGAAACAAATAAGATTAATTCAGTGTACTCTACTTTATTGATTGTTCTCATTCTCCTCTTTTTTTGTTTTCATTCACATTCTCTTTTGCTTCTGTTTTGCCCTAGAAGTAACACACGTGTCTGTTTTGAATGAAACAGAATTAAGTCAGGTGAATACCAATTACTGATGTTTTCTTCCAGGCTTTTGTTTCATTCTTCCCTCCTACTTCTTGATTTTTTTCAAATCAGAATAGTAAGATAAAAATGGAAGGAACTTCTTTGAAAGGAATCAATTTGACAAAAAGGGAATGGAATAAGGGGCTTCTTAACCATGTCAGTATAATGACTGCAAACTGCAATAGGAAAGGACCTGCTTAAGCAAAAATGTGAACAATAAACCTCTCCTGGACCCTTCCTTCATAATGACTTTTATCCAAGAATTTGTCACTTTGTCCACAAAACTATCATTGTTCTTTGCATAAAATTTCATTTGAATTGCCAAGTTGGGCTTCCTAATCATTCATAATAAAATAGCTTGTTGAGAGGACACAAAGAAACAAAATGTGTAATATATCTTGCCTTTTTAAAAAGATTTTGAATCAGACCATGTAATGATTCATCAAAAAGCAGGTGCACTAAAAATATAATCTGCTTGACATGGATACTGAATGGTTGGGAGTAGTTACTCATGATTCACTGGAGCATGGTAGAATATGTCAACTGTGGTTTCATAGGAGTTGGTTCTGTGTCTGTTTGTTTTGGATGAAATAGAAAATGTGCTCATTGTACAAGAGACATCAGCTGAAGTGTCAGCAAGTAACACATTACAAGGATGTACACAGGACTACATTTTATATGATAATGATGAAATGGAAAGTTTTTCATGGAAAAACAAACTACAGAACTGGGTATAAAAGAGCAATTGCTGGGCCGGCCCGGTGGCGCACTGGATAAGTGCGCCGCTTGGGAAGCGCGGTGGCGCTCCCGCCCGAGGGTTCGGATCCCACATACGGACCGGTTCCCACTCACTGGCTGAGCGAGGCGCGGGAGCGACACCGAGGGTTGCAGTCCCGTTGCCGGTCCCCGGTCCGGTGCGGGGGCGACACTGAGGGTTGCGATCCGTTGCCAGACACGGAAAAAGACAAAAGAAAAAAAAAAAAAAAAAAAAAAAGAGCAATTGCTTTGGTTCAAATGCCACATGGTACGTGACAGATTGTGTGAAAAGGTGGCAGGGTGAGCCTCATGTCACAGCAGAACATTATTTTTCATGGAACATAAATATGATCATGATTCTGTTCCAATGATGTTTTAAAATCAAACTTAAAGCAGGATGTGAGTGGAAATATAAACCTGCAAGGAATTCCACTCATCCTTACTGATTCATGCGTCACTCCCTCAGCAGAAAACAGCATCACGCTCCATAACTGAAGAATGATGTAGAAATTTTGGAGAAGATTTAGAACACAAAAGTAGACTCTGCAGAGAATAAGCTATATTAAGAAGGGTTAAACATACCTATTATTTAGTATAGAGAAAAAAAAAAGGAATGAGAAATTTGTAATATTGAGGAAGCGGGAGGTTTTACACCAAGCATGATTATCAGCTATTCCCCATTGCCTGGCTAGGCAGAAAAATAGGAATTAGGCACTGGCTTTGAGGTGGTGTGTGGGATATGCCTTGTTAAACCCATAAACAATCACACAAGCATGGGATCTGCTTTCTGGAGGTCTTCACTCAGACTAGTATCTGGTGGGCTGAGTTAGTTATGTGCACATCTGAAGGAGGAGGCAGGCTCCCTACCTTCCATACCAATGAGGTGAGTACGGTGAGAGTGTGATCAGTGAAATCAAATGCGAGCCATGACCTTACCAGAGTTTCCTAAAAGCAAATGGAAATAGGTTGTTCTTTTTCCTTCTTGTGCTTGTTTGTATTTCCTTCTTCTAAATAAAACCTACAAAATACAACTTCTCCTATGTCAGCAACAAAATCTGTCCTCTTTGAGTTGTCTAAGGTTGAAAACCAAAAGCTGAGAAACTGACTCCTAGGATTTTTGAGGCTTTTGTTTTGATAGCAGATATTCTAGCAAGAGAAATGTCTGCTACACTGCATGTCCCTGCCTTTAAAAAAATTTCCCTACAAATGGCCCAATTTAATGGTTTCTCCTGGTCCCTGTGCACTCAATAAGTGATGATGTTGACAAATAGAGTAATGAAACTGCACAACTAGAAACTGCTGGTGAATGATGTCAGTGAGGCATAGTACCCACTAAGTAATAATTTCATTCTTGAGCCTTAAACACCTGATCACAGGCCTAATAAAGAAGAAATAGAAGACTATGAAAAGATCCCCCCCTAAGAGAAAGACCCTCCAGGTCAAAATCAATAAGAGCATTTGGGACCTCTAGTATGGAATAACTTGCAACTTCTTATATGCTAATCAGGCCACGCATGTGAGAACAGCATGTGATGGAGGATTCAGAAGCAGCTGGGTAATCAGCATGTGCACACAACTGTTTTTGATATGGTTAAAGACCCTACATATCCTAAATTTTCCCAGTAATAGTAAAATACAGAAATGGATTGTATACAAAATAGTGATAAAGATATGAAGATATAAGTCATTGTTTAGGGGGTCATTGTTTAGTTATTATATTAGTCATTGTTTATCTTTTTAAAATATAATCTTAGCAGTTTCAATGATTTTTCCTGTTTTAAAAGTTTGATATATTTTAAGACAAGACTGATTTTTATTTTTGCTCTTTTTTCCTCTATAGAGTAACGTATCTATGCTCAAACAAGAGGTCCAGTGAATTTTTTAAACACCTATCCTGTAGTAGGCATATTTGCACTTTACATTCAGGGATCTAATGCATTATTATAAAATAATACATTTTGTGACTCAGCTTAATTTTCCCCCTGTGATGACCATACTGTGCTGTGGTCAGTTATGTGAACTTAGTCTAGATAGCTGACAGTCAGTGGATGGAAGTATACATGGCACCAAATTTGTTTTTGCTGGTTCATGTCAAAACAAAGGAGCTTTGTGCGGTTATGGAACTTCCACTTACACTTTAAATGCAGAATTCATATATCCTTTACCCTATTCACAATCCTCTCTCACATATCTGCTTTGTGGGGGATAGCATTAAGAGACTGAGTGGTGAACACAAATCCCAATTCACTTTAATGAACAATTCACCCCTGAGGTTTATATAAACAGCTCTAAGGATACAATCACACTAATCAGTACTGGTTTCACTTATGGACTTATTATATATATATTTTAATAGATGTGTGTGTGTGTGTGTGTGTGTGTGTGTGTGTGTGCGTGTGTGTGAAGAAAAAGGTCTGACTTTATGCAAGTCTGCCTTCTTGGCTGCACCGAATGCTGGCAGCCCTGCCTGGCCTTCGAACTAAGGGCAGCAATTACTAAGCTGTCCTGATTCAATGGACTCAATCACACAAAATGCACTTCATCTGTACCTTAAGGCTTGTGACAGTTGTCTCAACCCTCTCCTCAAATGATTTGAAAGTAGGAGAATTCCTAAAATAACAAAAAGAGAGAGGTCAGCTCCAAAGCCCTAGCTGTCTTAGCAACCATGCTGTTTGGTTTTCTGTTATTTGTAAACATCGCCTCTGCAGCAGAGCTGGCTGTCAGTTTGCCACCTACACCAACCATGTTGCAAAATATATTTCACTTCTGCTAGGTTAGGTCCAGAAATCATAACCTGGCATGAGATTTTCCAAGTAAAATGGTCAGATACTCAACTGCAGACTAAATAATACAGCATTTGACAGCAATACAACTATAGTAATTCTGTGGTACACTGTAAATCATTTCCAATCAGTCAATGAAGTGAGTGATAGTTTAATTTTTCATTTACCAACTAATTGCTTCTATCATGACACTCTTCTTCCCAACTCAGTTTTTTTGTAAGCAATGACGAATCTGTCTGAAGAAAGTCATGTTGAGTTTTTCCACTTGGAATTTTAAAGTTATTTATTTCAGCAAATGTGAGACAAGACAGAAATAGCTCAAGGAAAAAAAAAAAGTTCGTAAGTTTTTCCTTTTCCATGCCTTAAAAAGTAATCATTTGACAACTTCCATGAAGCGGTATTTGTGAAAGTCAATGCTTTTATTATTTTAAGTTGAAATATACCCATTACCTGATCAAAATAGTATAATTAGCAACTATTATTTTTCCTCCTAAAGAGGAGATAGCTGTTCATTCTCTTACCAGACAGAACCTATGGTATTTTATTTATAAGACTCATTCACTGTGTTAAATCATCTACATACCATCTTGTTGCTTTAAGCATTAAATACTTCATTTGGTGCTTTCTGGTTTCCTATATTGGATTTGGCCACAGGACTTGACAGTTTAATGACATCATCACCATGAAAAATATCACCAAGTCCAAATAAAGAAACAGGGACTGAACTAAATGTATCTTAAATCTTGTATCCATGTCAGCTTTCAGTAGCAATGACTGCCATCGGGTCATATAATTCAACTAAATGTTACTATACTTGATAAGACACTTGTTATTCTCTCTCGAGTGCAGAAAAGTAAAATAAGAGGAATTGCATAGAGGAACTTTACAAGGGTAAATGGCGATGGGTTTCATTGTGTGGTGTGGGGTGAAGCATGGCCCTGATACTGTCAAGAGGCGACTAGCACAGAGAATATGTTTTTGAGTGAATTCGGCTTTGTAGGGTATTATCTCCTGAGTCTTTGATGCTCCACGTGGTCAGAAATGCACCTGCATTCAGGCCGTATGGATGAACAGCGGTGAGTCTAGAGGACCCAGGCATGGCATCATACCTCGTATGACTCAAACATGAATCAAATTCCCATGAGTAATCAACCCTCCATTATACCTCTGTTTGACGATGAAATATTTATGTAATTACCTTTGAATGACTCAAAAGTATATATTTATTCCCACTTCACTTCCTCTGCAGGCTTTATCTAGCCAACCCTGCTCACATGACTGCCTGTCATCCATCAGTTACAGATCCACAGTGGGTAGATGGTCAAGCCTAGTGGTCCATGATAACATGTTACCTGAGTAAACTCATTCTTTTAAAAAAAGGTAATTTCAGGCGAGCTTATGCAGACTGCATTTGGCCCATAAGAGAATAGATGGATTCCTGGTTCACAGAGCAAAACCATGTTAATTTTTTGCAAACCTGCTTTGGACACCTACACTTACAACTTAATGAGTAAAGGATCTCAGAGCCTCAGGCTGCATTACTCAATTTGGGTGTTCTTAAGCCATTCGAAGAGGAACTAAGCAATCTTGAGTCTATACTCCCTATTAACCACCAAATACAGAAATCCAAATACTGTGGTCAAATTTCCAAATCAACCAATTAACCAAATAACCCCAGTGTAGAAGAGACTTCATCAGACACACTAGAACAGACATCCTTCTAATTAATTACACTAGAATGTATGCTGGAGAACACGGAGAAACTGTTTAATCAGATTTAATCATATCATGTATGAGTACAAACTTTCAGCACTGCAAGTGACCCTAGAAAGATCTTGACTGATGTCAAACTACTTAAAGCAACTGAATCCCCACTATAATGTACTCAAACCATAGTATAAAGCAGGTAGAAGAGGCATAGTTCTGACTGAAGTGGGGGAAGATTCCAGAGGCTTAATCTTCTCCTACTACCTATGGCAACCAAGGCAGCTCTAGGGCCCTGGGAGCACCTTGGGAAGAGCAACAAATCTGGCTCTAGCCTCTTATTTTAAATATGATGAAACTGATTACACTGAGGTGACTTTCCCAAGGCTGCAAAGTTAATGCTCAGCAGAGCTGGGCTACAACCTGCATCTTCTGATTCCGAACCTAACATTCATTACATTCCTGTATCCTCTATTACAATTAGTTTGATTTTTAACTAATTCTGTCACTAAGCCATGCAAACTTGAAGCTGGCAACATCTTTCTTATAAGTCTTCTTCCAGCCAGTAATTTTAATGACATCTGATTGTTCAACAGACATCTCCCCTTAATATCTGCTTTGAAAGTCCTAATAATATCTTTTCTAGAACTATAGCTCTTAGTCTCCTATCCTTTCATTTAAACTTTCTCCTAGGCTTGCATTTAATTCTGCTGAAATAAGAAATGTATTTCCACCTTTGCAAGTGTCCTCAGAATGTTACACAGGCCCTGTGCTAAGTGCTTTACACAGATTGCTTTGTTTATGCCTCAAAACAACCATACGAGGGAGGCCTTATTTCTTGCAATGTGCAAATAAGAGACTGGAAATGGAGATAGGTTAAGACACAGGAAAGGCTGAACTTAAACCAGTGTCTGGTCAAAAGTCCAACCTATTACACTATACTTCTACAGAATTGTCAGCTTTTTCTTCTGAAGACCATTAGAGAGCAGAATGAGTCAGGTCACAGCACCACAGCAATTTCCTTTCAGAGAAAGGAGGAAAAAAACCCACAAGTAAATATTGATATGGTAGCACTTTGAACACATTCTATATTAATGTTATGTAAAATATTTTATACACATTACCTCATAGCAGGCATACTTATGGAATGGCGAATGGAGTAGCTTCAGGGCAAAAGCAGATTAAAGAAAAAAAGAAAGAAAAAAGAAGATAGTACAATATAAGTACATGAGAAACTCCCTATTCATAGTTCTAAAACAGCAATTTCAATTATCTGAAGTATTCTCTGCCCACCCAACCAAGATGATATTTGTTTTCTTGGGTATAACAGGCCACAGTCAGCTTCCACAGGTATAAAGGAAGAATAGATGGCTCATGGTTTCATATTACATGTTACTTCCTGTAGGCTCCCTGTGCCAGGAAATCTGAGAATGTCTGGTGTTCCCCTGGTGAGCCCAACAGCCCATGGGCATCCTCTCCAGGTCCAGCCTGGGTTTCCACTCCCTTCTCCTGCTCAGGAAGACAGTAAGGAGCAGAGGGCAGTATCCAAGAAGTACAGGCAGGAAGGTAGAGAATCGTTCCATTGTAGAGAAACTGTTCAGAGGAATGTGCATAGCTAACATAAGACATTCAAGCAAGTACACACCAGGCAAACACAGCTCACACAGGCCAACATGGGGCAGGGACTTCTGCATCCATCCGGTTTGCTTGTCAACAACATCTGGTATGACTATAAACATTCCTGAGACTTTTAAGTTTTCTCATCTTATACTCCTATATTAGCCGACCCATCTCCCCTTTGATTGATTGCCTGTTATATTGTCTTATTCAGAAATCAGGCTGGGCGGGAGGAGGAATCAAAATGGCGCCCACTTTCCTGGGCTAGTACTTGCACCCCCTCACACTTTCCAACACGTTCTCTGCTTTCTCCTGTCCCAAGAACCTAACCCTTCCCCGACCATATCCAGTGAGGTCCTTAGTATGTGCAGCATGTTACTAAAACACAAGAAGAAAAAAACCAATGAAATTCAGGGGATACTTATGGTCTTACCCTGGACACTATTTAGAAAAATATTTCCTCATAAATTACATTTAAAAAGCATCACTAAAAGAAATTTATTAGCATTACCAATCTGCTCATCTCTTTAAATATAGGCAGTTTTCTTGGGGAAAAAACTAAAAAAAAAAAAAAAAAAAAGAAGAAGAAGAAGAAGGCATAATTCAGAGGCCTGGGGCTGACAATTGCAGACTTGTAGAGGATTCTTAAAGCAAATGTACTTCACAGGGCCTGGTTTTCCAAAGCCTTGCAGTTTCAAATATTGACCTTGAGGAGGACTGGAAATTTTCCTCAGGCTATAAAGTCTCTGGTGTAAGATAAAGATTTCTGGCACAGCAAGGTTGCTGGCTCAAGGACAGACTAGTTACTGATTGTTATGTAAAGATACTGAGAAATTGCTGTAAGAGCACTTAATTGTCTAATGGAATGTCATCTGCCTTGTTTCACTGAAAGTTACCAGCCTATATTGTTAAACTATAATCCCACCTATGTCTCTTCCTGTAACTTCCTGGTCTGGAAAATAAATGCAGGAAGAGAACCTCAATTTGGGGTTAATTCCCCAAGGAAGGGATACCTCTCGCTTGAGGGTTTCAGGAGAGATTAACCACTTCAGGAAGTGCTTGCAAGAGATGGGCTTTGAGAAATCCTTTGAAGCTCCATCACCCAGAGGAAGTGGGGTGACAAATCCGTGGGGGGCAAAGAAACACAGACTTCTTAATATATGTGCTTTCCCAGTAATCTTTCTTCCCTCCAACTTCAAAAGGTACAGAAAGTTGAAGGTGATAGACAGGCACAAGTAACAGTTATGAGAAATGCAGAGAAACAACAATCTAGAGAAAATAATTTTCTACTTCTCAACTTTACTTTCTAGAAGTTTTATAAAAATACACAACTCTCAATTTCCAGTTTCCTTTTTGTTCTTCTTTCAATTCTATGGACCTCTGCCAATGTAGGAAGAAATGATGAAGAAAAAGAGATTCCTAAAAGATTACTCAGCAAGTAAAATTGGTATGAATGATTCAGAAATGAGGTAAATATGTATTTATATAAATTCAAATATATTAGATGCCGTGTGATCTTTCTTCCTGATCGTGAACACACTCTGGAAAATAGAGTCTAGTTTTTTGGTTGAGGAACAGTGTGAGAGAAACAGGGAGCTCTGGGAAGTGAGGGAGCAGCCAGGGAGCTGGCAGAGCCCCCCGCAGCCAGGCCAGCACTTACCCGATGGAGTGAGACCTGCAGCCAGCAGCACAGGAGAGAAAAGCAGGAGAGAGTTAGCAGAGAGCAGGCAATGTCCCCTTTCAAGAGCCCCAAAGCAAAGAGGAGGTAACTCCATCCATCACTCTTATTTTAAGTACACTGACTTTTTTACGTCTTCCAGATTACTTTAGCAACTTGTTATATGTTTTGCTTCTAACTGTTATTTCCATGGATATACAGCCATGATTGGACTCTCTAATAAAACTACATGCCTCCCCCAAACATTTTGTCCCTACTGGATCACAGTTACAACAGACTCATGGAGAAGTTCCAAAAAGATGCCGGTATTATTATAAAAATGATTTCAACAGCTTGCATTTCTTCAGTTACTTTCCTAAATGTGACCTCTTTTAACTGTACAAGAAACCTTTTATTTAGCGGGTATGAACAATGTCATTTTACAGATGGAGGAAGAGACTGGGCAATTCCATGACTGGGCCAAAGTGAATCCACTTAATGGCATCAGGATAAAAAGAGAATCTTATATAGCTGGAGAAATACAACTTATTTTTACAAAGCATATAAATTAAATCCTAACATAGTGCTTTTCGTTCAGTTATTAAAAGGCCCAAATTCGAGGTTTTCAAAATCTGTACGTATTAGTTTGGAATTTCTTTTAAAAAAAACTGAGAGGTACTGTTTTTCTTCCAAAGCATCTGAATTTTGCTGGCAATCTTTTTCAACAAGTTCATAAATTTGTTTGCAGAATGCACAAGAAAATTTTAAAGTGTAACTAACAAAAATATAGAAGAATATGGTACTTTTAATCAAAAAGGGGCTTAAAATAAAATGTCTGTGGTAAAATTTTAACATTTCCTCACTATCATTTTATATTTGTTTATTTTTTGGTTTTTTTGGCAGCTGGGCAGTACAGGGATTGAACCCTGGAACTTGATGTTATCAGCCCCAGGATCATTTTATAAATTGACACATTAATTTGAAGAAAAAAGCAAAACTTACTAATTTTTCTCATTTAAGAGTCTTTAATTAGTAAACTTAATCAATTTAAAAATGACTTTTATGTATATTACTTATTGTAGCATAATTTAAAACTAAAAATTCTTTGCAAAACTTACTACTTTCAAAGGGAGTTATCCTCATTTATATACTGATGTTAGACATTATAGTTTGAGAAAAATATAAAAATATAAAATATTACATAAAAATACAGCTCTAAATTTTTCAAACACTAAGAAATATTTCAGGACTGTAATTAAGTCTCTAGTAACACAGGCTGCATTTTCCAATATTTTTAGTCACACTTTATAATGAAAGTGTTGTCTCCTCTATATGGGGAAATAATCGATAAAAAGTTTGGAACTCTGAGGAAATAGGTTATCCATTATGCTAAAACAAAAGCAAATTGACACAGAAGGAAAGGCAGTCAACACAGCCTTGATATTATACCCAATTATATATGAACATGACTATGTCAACTTATTCCTTGCACATGTGCAACACAGTCTTCATTCTTCACTACTTAGAAAAACAATGAATGGAGCCTTTATGAAATGCAGTGGGTTCCTGGTAATGGACTCTCCCTAATTTCCATCATGTGGGGTCACCTTGTAACTGAGACAGTCACTTAGTAAAGATAAAAACTAGCATTTATGGAGTGTGTAATACATGCCGGGTTCTCTTCTACTACTTTTATAACAACCCAATGATGTAGTTAGTGTTATCTCCATTTTATAAATGAGAACACTCAGGTACAGGTGAGCTAAGTTAAATCTGTTCTCCTCATAACCTGACCACCTGAAGCCAAATCACCTAGGAGGTTGTTACAAATGCAGATTCCTTGATGGGACCACCCAAGACCCACTGAGGCACAATCTCTGCAAGGAGCAATCTGGGAACATGTATTTTAAACAGGCTTCAGAGGTGCTTGTAAGGTCCTCTAAAGATGGAGAAACACTATTCTATTTGGCAGTATTATGCTGAGATCCCAGAGCTCAAGTAAAAGATTTCAACAAGAAGGTAAAGAATTTTATAAACATGGCAAAATATACTTTCTCAGATACAAGTAACAGAATCTTTGCTGTTTTAAAGGATTATTTAATTATTTCAGATAAATGTTTTTAATGCCATTGAAATTGCTGCAAATTTTATTTGTAATAAAATTTATTTATTTTATTTGTAATAAAATTAGAAGTAATTAATGATCCAGGAGATTTACCTGTTCACCACATGCTGCCTCTGAAGAATTTCGAGAGCTTTTTGTTATTTCAGTATTAGTAAAAATTAAGATAAAACAATGTGCTCAGATATATGCATACGTCCTTACTTAACTCTAGCCTCGTGAATGCATAGTTAAGATGGTGCATGAAATATTGGGCACAATCCAGCAGTTTATGAAGCCAAAAAATAATCTAAACATTAAGATATAAATATTTGCCTCTAGGTATCAAAGTTGAAGGGTAATAAAGTAATAGTTTAAGAATCCAGTAAAATAAGTACATACAGATTTTTAAAAAAAATTTTAAACAATGAATTTGATTTCTAGAGAGAAAAATAAAACTGATTTCTAAAGAAAAGTCTCCCAAAGCATATCAGTCAAACTCAAAATAAACTATGATAGGTCTTTAAACAAGCATAAACTATGAGAGCCATAACTCTCTGTACAGTAACTTCCTTGTACATAACATAAAAAATAAAAATGGCAAACAGTACATTTTTTTTCTGGTAACTACAGTGAAAACATTTGGTTCTTAGCTCAAAAATCTACCTTGAGGTTCATCCTAGTTTTATGTAACAGAAAAATACTGAAAATAGCCAAAATGTGTATAATACTTATTTAAATGTATTGCTACAGCTATGTATTAGAAGATAATATAGCCTTTAAAAATAAAGGTGAACTAAATATTTATTAATATTTTCACAATATATTGCTAAAGTGAAGAAAGAAAACTACCAGGAGCATAGACCATATTGTATCTACTCAGAATAAAAGAATAAGTCTGTATGTATTTAGCACTGAAAAAATATACTAGATGGATCTATACAAAAGTGTAACCTAGAATAGTTTATCAGAGCATATTTCACTGAATGCATATTTTAATTTATCGTTGTAATTATGTCTAGTAAGATTCAGCATGGGCTGCATTCTTTCGAATCTCTCCTCATTACCCTGTGTCTTCTATTTTCACTACATCAGGTCCTAGTGGGAAGGGCATCTTTGCCCCCTAAGCGACATTTAGGCAGAAAATGTCCCAGTATAAAACTTTGTCTTGGTCACCAATCAATATCAGCCATATAACACTGTCATCCATTAAAATAAAATAAAATAAACACTGTTCCCATGGTTCTTTCGCATAGTACCTCATGTCTCCAAACTTCTTGCTGATGGCCGTCCCCACATTGCTGAAAGCCGCAGTTGCCTTCTGCCCTGCATGACTCAGGGTTTCATGTGTTTTTTTGTACCTAGAAGTAAAACAGAACAGCAGTAAGCAACACAGTTTCTAAATCATGACCTCCCATAAAACATTCATCTTCCTTCTCTCTCCTTACTTTGAAAATGCTCTTTCTAAATAGATTTAGGAAGAAGAGGATTCACAGAAGTTAACTGTTTCCATTGATTATTTGGGGGTGATGGGATGACTTCTGTTCATCAGAGGGAAAGTCAGACTATTACATCTGAATTTGGGAAGAATATACATGTACAAATGAAGATCTGAATGTGCAGTTCTCTCATCACAAGTAATGGAACTACTCACAGAGAGTTAAAGAAATGTATCAGTTCTACAAAGAGACACCTGTCCATGAATGCTCCAGCCACCAAAGTTAACACAGAAGTTAGAAAATGTAGATTTTGAGGAGAAATCTTAAGCATTTACTGTTAATTTGGGTAAAATTAACCAGAAAAAGGTAAAATATAACTAGCTATTTAACTTATTTTTCTAATATTTATAGCTAAGAATAATAAGGGCACATAATCTGAAGATAATATAGTGACCTTTTTTTCTAAACAGTTTTAGGAATACAGTACTGTGGTTATTTGTTATAAGCCTATGTCCTCACTGGACTGTGACAATTTGGGGGCAAGGAAGCCATTCACCTTTATGTCCGCAGTATCTGGCAGAAGGATACAGGAAAAACAATAAATACTAGATGAATGACTGGATGACATCAAAGAGGATGCTCCTGTGACACTGAACTGGGAGTAGTGGCAATAGGAAGAGAGAGAAGTATGGTGGATTGCAGAGACAGAATGGATAGATTTGACAGGAGATTATAAGTGAGAAATAAGAACGAGACAGAAAGATCGTTCTGAGGATGTGACCATGATGAGAGGAAGGACAGTGGTGTTGTCCATAGGGCTGAGAAATTTCTGAGTTAGTTAATAAAGGGGAAAATAGAAGGTCCATAACTTGAGGGAATAAAAAAAATCAGCAAATTTTTTTTGTACAGATTAGAAAAAAACCAAACAAACCCAAAACTCATAATACATATGCTGTCTTCTTTCAATTCATGCTGCTCCAGGTAAGTTCGCTCAAAGCTACCTGAAGCCTGTAACACTTGCACGTATATGGTACCTTTGAGAAGACTTTACATCAGATAAAATTAGTTGTGTGGTAATTTCCCTTATCCCTATACCCCGTCCATCTTCCACAAGTCATCCATCCCTAAATATATTATAAGACTCTAGTGGATGCTTGAAAACAGGCCCCTTGGTCTTCCCTGGGACTGAAATCACTTTATTAATAGGCATTTTATTATTCTCTTCTTGTTAACAGGGTGGAATGAGTCTATAACATAATTAGTACCATATGTTATTTACTTACAAGATGCCTGTCTTTCAGGAAGTGTAAAAAACATATAGATCTAGACTATAAGATCAAATATGCATTTACTGAAGAGACATTTCCTACCAAAATATGGAAAGACCAAGGGGAATAAGGATCAAAGAAGAATCTGGTGACTGGGAGATAATTTGTGTCTTACAGGGGATTGTGGAGTAGAATGGGGAAGGAGGATCCCAGATGGCACTGGATCAGGCAACTAAAGAAAAGTGAGAAGATGCAAGAAATAAACAGCTTTTAGAAAGTGTGCCTATTTTTAATGAGAAGGTACAAAAATACTGGCTTATTCAAATTACAATTTTACTACATGATTTTAGGTTTTAATTATGAAAAAAACCCACATTTTTTGACCACATGAAGCCATGGAATTTCATAAAATGTTATTATCTAACTTGTCATTGATGATAAGGCAGTTAAAATAGTACTAAATGTTAAAGACCAGAAATAAAAACATCGATCATCATTACAAGATTTAAGGTGTGGTCTTGAAATGACACGTGCTGAGAATTCTTCAAAAGAAACTTGCTTCTAAATGGGCTCCCGAAGCAGGATCCTGAACACTGAATTAACCAGGTTCAGAAATAGTCTTTAAAAGCAAGATTTAAATGTAGGTTTTAGTCTTAAAAATAAAAGGACATATTTACAGATAAATAAAAGTCTGGAATTCCTATCCCAGTTATACTTTTAGGATGCTGACAAAGTTTTCACAAAGTAGTAATTGGTCCATGAAACCAGATCTGTGGAAAGTGCATTTAAAAAAATGTAATATGTATATTCTAGAAGTGAGGAGATCACAGCATTACGGGCAGATAAAACGTGTTCTCGCACTATGGACTGGCATTCAGAATTAGGCACATTCTAGGACTCTTTCCACTAACATCACAATTCTGAAAAATGTCAAGAAAAACTTTTTTCCTTTGCAAAAGTTTCACATGAATTTGGTAAGGAAACAGAATACTCCATTAAATGCCCCAAATAGGAGACTAGCATCATCTTTGACATTTCTATTTCTTTTACCCTCCATATCCAATCCATCAGGATACCCTGTTGGTTCATTTCAGCTTTCAAAATAAATCTAGCATCTATTTTCTTACCACCTCCACTGCTCTCTACCTTAGCTCAGTCCACCATCATCACTCACCTGGGCTCTTACAATAGCCTCCTAACTAGTCTCCTTACTTCTACTTTTATCCCGCTGTAGTCCCTTCTCAACACTGCAGCCAGAGGTATCCATCAAAACATGAAGCCAGAGCATGTCACTTCTCTGCTCAAAACCCTTCAGTGGCCCATTTCACTCAGAGTAAAAAGCCAAAGTCCATATGGTGGGCCTTACGATGGCCCCCACTAGCTCTCATCTCCTCTTTTTACTTGCTCATTCTGCTCCAGCCACCTTGACCTCCTTACTGTTCCTGGAACATACCAGGCCCTGTCTGACCTTAGGGCCTCTGCTCCAGCTGTTCTGCTTTGTGATGACATCAAATCTAGTAAAAAAAAAAAAAAAAAAGGGTTGTGTTGTATTGTAAATGTCCCACTTTGAAGAATTAAAAAGGCCTAAGCCTGTACCCTTCAGGAGGCATTGGACAGAGACAGTCCTATCTGGGCCAGAGGTCCTTGGGGCCTTGGCCAAGTGGATACCAGCAGAATGGAGCTGAACTCTGTGGGGAATGGAAGAAATGGAAGTAGAAAAGGGAATCAAGGAAAGCTGAGGGAGGAAAGTCTATCAGGCATCCACCTAGCACTGGCTCTGTACTGCCTGAAAAGTGACTCAAGGGGAACGTGAAGCAATGTTCTATAATGTCTGTGGCCTCTACATGAAGTTAGGACTGACTACTGGGGGGAAAAGGCCTTCTTGTGCTGGTCCTGCATTTCTCCAGGAATTATTTATGATTAAACCAAACATTTGATTTTCTTTAAAGCTATTCCGTGTAGTTTAACTTTATGTATGTATTTTAGAATGCTTTGAAATTTGAGATGAGGTTACTTTTGAATGTCCACGTGTGTGTGTGACATTCTGAATTTGATGGCTTGATTTAAAGACAGCTAGCTAGAAGGAAGTACATACTGTAAGCAATAGATGTTAGCTACACTGTGTTTTAAACACACTTCTATAGCAAAATGGAGGTGGATGTGTTCAGGAATCTAACTGCTTAAGTATGGTATTAGTGCAATTTATATCCCCGCCACGAAAAATGCAACTTTATTTCTATGTGAAATTTCCAAGTTAAAATTCAGTCATATGGATAGTTCAGTGCAGTGTTGCTATGGGTCAAATGTATCCCCCGAAAGCTCATGTGCTGGAAACTTGATCCCCCATGTAAGAGTGTTAAGAGGGTGGGAAATCTAATTACGGTATTTGAAAGGTGGGGCTTTTGAAAGATGATTGGATTGTGAGGACTGTGCCCATATGAATGGATTAATCCATTCATGGAGTAATGTGTTGATGGTTTAATGGACTGTCATGGGCATGGACTGGTGGCTTTCTAAGGAGAGCACATGAAAGAGATCTTGCCATTCTCGCCATGTGATACCCTGGTAGCCATGGGACTCTGCAGAGACTCCCCACCAAGAAGACCCTCCTCATATGTGCCCTCTGGACTTTGGATATCCTAGCCTCTGAAACTGTAAGAAATAAATTTCATTTTCTTATATATTACCCAGTTTCAGGTATTCTGTTATAAGCGACAGATAACTGACTAATACTGGTGTTAAAATGTTAAGACACCTTATTTCTGAGAATTCTTTAATGTCAAATCTGAAGGGCACTAGAGCTCAGTCTCTTCAAATTACACATAGTGAAACTGAGGCACAGAAGAGTCGTGTGACTCCTCAGTGACTAAGGTAAGGCTAGCACCCAGTCCACTGTGCCTCCGTCAATCAGAATGTCTTATTGCCTTGGAGATGGTAGACAATTGAAGGTGAGTTAGGTCAGCTTTCTATAGCTCCAGTGTTCATAAAGGAAATAATAATACTGTATTTCAAGAATTCTAAGATGTACATTTTTTCATGTTTTTATACCTCTTCCCTAGGCCAACCCCCACATTTCTTGAAAACAATTAGTAGCCATTTACACACATTACTCAGAGAGCAGTAATTGAGAGAAAGATTTCAAGGGGGGTAAGCATTATATGTGAGGAAGTAATTTCCAAGAACTAAGTAACCAGGGACTCTGTGAGAAATAGGCCATCGGGCTCACAGTACTTAAAAGCTCTACAGAGCACCACTCACATCATAGTCTAAGTGAGAGTGCCTCAGGAGTTGTGTGCTGCACAGACCTTGTAACTTTATGGGGCACCCTGATTGAATTTGACCTTAACATTGAGTAATATACATCCTTATCCAGAAGCTAGAAGCCTAAGTCTTGAGAAAAGATCCTCCTATCAGGCCACTGGTAACTCCCAGAGAAGCTGGTATATATGCATTTTACTCCCTTTATTATGCTGTGGAATTTGGTACATAATTTGTACTGCTGATACTTAAAATTTTTTTCTACTCTATCATATAAACCTATGTTTAGTAATATTCAAATAATGAAAAACAACTTAAAATACTAATCTTGTGATTGACTTGACAATCTTGTGATTTAAACGGAAATGAGATCTAGCATCTCTTATTTTAAGCTACACATAGGTTACACCATTGCTAACTTACATTAATGATAAAGCAGAGGAACATCATGTTTTCTTTAGGTAAAAGCAGAAATGCTAAGATATGCTCAGGGTGCTGCTGTCAATTGTTCGTTAGCTGGCAGAAAAATTGGGAGAACATGCTTCCAGAAATCTGTTCTGTGACTGTCTTCTGTGTTCCCACATCCCCTTTCGAAATGTTTTTCCACGTATTGTAATCATGGTTTTCAAACCTGTCTCCATGACCTGCCTGAACTTCCTGAGGGCAGAGCCACAATCTTGTTTGCCACCACTGTATCTCCAATGAATAAACCACAGGAACATCCACATGAAAGCCAGACAATGGAAACAGAGTCTAGTTCAATTCCCAGACTTCAGCTACAGGTGCAGTCAGAAGTTTCCAGTGTGAAGTTCCTGACTCTGGAAGAAGACATGCCTTAAGATGAGTGAGGGGAAATTCGCCCCTGTGTGCTCTAAACCCATTGCAGCCAACAGACGCTCTGTAGGGACCTGCACTTCCCAACAAATCTCGAATCTGGTCTAGGGCTGAACCTTTCTTTGGCAGAGGTTTAACCCTGACAGCAATAGCCACTAATGTTTATTGAGTACTTCATATGCATTAACTCATTTAAGGCTGTTTACTGGGAGAATTTTGTTTGTTTGTTTTGAGTCCAGGTAAACCTCTTATTTTTCAGTGAAAATCAACAGGAAAATAGGCTTTACTTTTTTCAGAGATTCAGTTTGCTGGAATGGACAGCATTTAACGTCCAGGGCAGGTTAGCTTTTCAGCCAGCACACTGAAATGGGATCTTCAGAAGTGCAGAGTAAGGGTCTCTGCAAGCCAAATAAAAAGCATTTTATTGATTATTTCATGCATAATCCTCTTGGCATATGTTACTAATTTGAAAATCAGTGTTAATATACAAAAGGAGAAAGCATGCCATCTTCTAAACTGTTTTGACATAAAATATTTTTCTACACATGACAAGAAGAAAAAATAAAAAATTCAACGTCCTATTTACAAGAAGATATTTCACAGCACAAATATATTTTCCATTATGAGATTTTTTAAAAATTCCTTTAATGGTTGCATATGCAGCATTTCACTAAAGACACAAAAAACTTTAAGGATTATTTTCTTCTAAAGTCTCCTTAAACATGTTATCAAAACATAAATTTACCACTTGAATCTAGAAAAAAAGAATCCACTTCTGCCTTGTGTAATAAGATGAAAGCCTTAAGAAGAATAGAGAACTGTGTGAGAGATTGCTATGTAAGTCTTTTTAAATTAGGTCTTCAATCTTCAGTGGCACTTCCACACGGAACAACGCTATACAACAGGCTCCCCACAAAAAGAGATGACAGTCATTCCTGATCATAATGGCTTGAAAGTCTTAGGAGCACAAAAGGAAAGAGTAAATAAATCATCAACTAAACTTCAATTTTCAAGCACTGTGCATTTTTTAAACGCTGACTATGAGGCATTTACTCCTTTTTACATAGGATTATGTTTTAACCTTTCAAAAATATGGGATAGTTTAAATTCCTTTTCAAAATCTTTCACCCTCTTTAGACCTACCATTTGGTCTCTGGCATAACTTAGTGGGGTTTGCCAGTGGGGGAAATTGAGAGGTTAGCAAAGCAGAACACTTATTAAATAAATGAAGTATATCGGTTTGAACAGCCCACCACAACGTGGCATGCCCTGATTAACTTCTACCTACAGAAGAGTTTCAATTTCTCTACTTTCTTCACCCCAAAGCCACTCACCTCCCCCATGCCTCCATGAAGGCTAAAGACAACATAGAAAAGCAGGAGAAAATAAGGGGATGTGGGGTTGTGTGTTTTTAGATTCTCTCAAATCTAAGCATGTTAAAAACTATGACAAAAACAACAGCAACACCAAACCCTGGACACAGATGATCACCTGCTCCTGTGTTCCTGGAATCTTCTATAAAGATCATTTTAGTCTGCTGTGTAATTATTCCTACTCATCGGTCCTATTCCAATTTGAATCCTATTGCAGACTAAAATATGCCAAGATCTTTTATTAACATACCATAGATTTTCTTTTCATTATAAATCAAACTAAATGGGTCATGATTGCTTAATCAGTATGCACAGTATTGCCTCTGGGAATCACACACATCCTCTGACAACCAAAATTCTTTTTACTGTTTTGAAATCTAATTCTACCCAACCTGACCTGACCACAGCTCATCATTCCCTCACATCAAATATTTCATCATTTGAGGTATAGATCTTGTCCTGGAATGGTATCATGATCACTAACAGAGCAGGGATCTAATTAATTCAGGGGGAGAGTAGATTTTGTTTTCTCTCCCCCAGCTTATGATTAAGACCTTTCCCTTTCCCTCAGTAGCCAAGAAAAAAGGGTTGGAGAAAGACCCTCTCCAGAAACTATACGGTTGATAGACTGATGCCTCCTCCTCAAGAAAGGGAATGATTATTCCCTATAAAGGGAAGTTCGCCTCATTTCTAAAGGTTAGTGAGTCCACAATCATCTGTATTTCTTAAGTAATCTTCGAGGAAATCTCATCTAATCCTATAGCTTTCAATGACATCTATACACAGATGACTCCCAAATGTCCACCTTTGCCTTGAACTTTTCCTCAGAGTTGCCCTCTCAGTATATAAACTTGTCTGTCTATTGGGCATTTCAGACTTCACACAGTCAAAACAGAATTCCTGAGTCTCCCCTCCAGACCTGTTTTTCAATCATTCTCACAACAGAGAATAATTACTGCATACCGACAAAGTGTCAGACACCGTCCTGCATGTGTTACAAATAATAACTCATTGAATCCTCATTGCTTATGCAGCAGGTACTAATACGATCTCATTTCACAGACAGAGCAAGGCTCGGATTTCACCCAAAGCAATGGAGTCTGTAACCCAAGAGCTTCACCACAGTGCTGTACTCCCTTCACAGTAAACAGTACCGATACTCACCCGGGAGCCCAAGTCAAAGGCCTAAAAGTCACACTCGGTCCCTCTACTCTCCTCATCGTCCACCTCCAAACCATTGGGAATTTCAGTTGGCCTATCTTCAAATTCTATCGCCTCTCTGTCCCCAACTTGGTAAAATCCCCAAACTCTGTCTTTCTGACTATAAGTTCCATAACCGCAGGGAGTAAATCTTATCTATTCATTCAAAAAAAGCTTTACACCAAGTAGACCGCCTGGCTATAAAACCAGTTTGTTTTTCGAGCATGGGAAAATGTAAACTACTATTCTCCCCTGTGGGAAGATGCTAGGAGCCTTCCTTGAACTTGCCTGATCTAATTCCAGGTACCAGGAAGCGTATGAATCTCTCCCCTCCCTTATTTCCCCTTCCACCCTGCCCCATCAGGCACAGGGCAAACTTGACACACCCTCTGCCCAGATATTCCCAGCTCCCTGCCCCTCCCCCTTCAGCAACAGAGTTACTAGAATTGCTTTGCCCTCCTTGTGGTTAGTTTATTCCTGCAGTGTGGCTAGGAAGGCCAAGCAGAAAGATCCTTTCTGGTTCTTACACCCCAGAGGGAAATTCAGATCAGTAGAACATGAAGCTCCCAAACCTGGATTAAATTCAGAGGTGATCCAACCCAGAGAACTGGAGATTGTTCAGCCTTACCCTGTCAGGGCCATTAACTGGTATTGGCCACCAAAGTGAAAAGACTGAGGCCAAAACTACTGACAGATAAGCTTGTAATTTAGCACCCACTATGGGTTAAATATGTCCCCCAAACGTTCATATATTGAAAACTTGACCTCCATTGTAACAGTGTTAAGAGTGGGAAATCCAATTATGGTATTTGAAAGGTGGAACCTTTAAGAGGTGATTAGATCATGAGAACTGTTCCCTTGTGAATGGATTGATGCAGTCATGGAGTCATGAGCATGGTTAGGATGGCTTTGTAGGAGAGTGAGGGAGAAGGTTAGCTCTCTTGCTTGGGCCATTCTGCAACACCCTGCATTGCTGCAGAGAATCACTTTGCCATATATGCCCCCTGGATCATGGACTTCCCAGCCTCCAAAACTGTAAGAAATAAATTTCATTTCTTTATATAGTACCAAGTTTCAGGCATGCTGTTATAAGCAACAGAAACAGACTAATACAGTGCCTAAAACCCAACTACCCTTCTCAGGAGACTGTTCATACAGTGTTGCAATATATCTTTTACATTGCTGCACATCAATACGTGGTTTCTTATTTTCTTCCATAATTTTCAACATCTGGTTGGGGAAGGCAGGTTAGCCTCTGGAGATAAACTGATATGCTTCCTGGCTCCATCCTGCCCTACTCTGAGCTGTGCCCTGACCCTGTCTGGATGAGTCCTTAGGGTGCACAAGCATAGAAGCCAATAGGATTGCTAGGCCATGTTATGGAGGACAGAAACATTCTCCTTCTCATGGAAACTAAGGGAGCCACTCTGGGGACACTTCTGGCTCCTTTTAGATGCAACTCCTCATACAAAGGGCATCTTTGCACAGGAGCAAAAGGCTTTATACCTTAGTTCTTAGGAACTGCAGGCAAAGCTGGCTCCTGGAAAAAGAGCTGCTAATCATTGGTTCTTCTTCTTACTACCAGGCCTCTCTATGCCTAGGAGAAAAGTACTACAAAAAGAATAACTGATTCCCACTTAGGCATCAGAAATGCAGTATCTTTACCTTCCAATGGATGATAGTAGGGAAGAAAATGCATAACCCAAAGATAAAAATATCTTGGGCTGGTTGGTTAGCTCACTTGAGAGAGAGAGTGGTACTGGTAACACCAAGGTCACAGGTTCGGATCCCCGTATCAGCTAGTCACCAAAAAAACAAAAACAAAAACCAAAGACAGAAATTTCTTGATGGTGGAATTTAGGGCTAAAGATAGAAAGTCTCTGTGATTTCCCCATCAGTCCCTAATCCTCAACACACAAAAAGAAAAATCACATCATCTATGTGGGTACCTTCTTCCCTCTGGTACAAGACCACCTGGCAGGCAAAATATTTTAAATCATTAGAAAAGTACCACCATAGTTAAGTATTTCATGTAATTAAAAAAGTAATCCAATAGAACCATGACTGTAGAATAATCAGAGTTATTTTGTACCTTGCCTAACACAATGGTAAAGCCAAAATCATATCTGTTGGTATAAACCCAGTTCTAAATATTCCCTAGAATAGTGAGGATGAAAAGCACATGCCAAAAGATGAGAGGTACAAGGTTTTCTTTCTTAAATCAATTACCAACAAGTCAGTAAGTACTAAAATTGCCAACCTTTTTTTTTCTGACCGGTAAGGGGATTGCAACCCTCAGCTCGGTGTCATCTGCACCACACTCAGCCAGTGAGTGCACCGGCCATCCCTATATAGGATCCGAACCCACCCACGGCTTCGGTGCTACCAGCGCTGCACTCTCCCGAGTGAGCCATGGGGCTGACCCCCAACCATTTTTTAAAGGCAATCAAAATACACAGTGAGTGTCAAGTATTGGTGGAAAAAAACCACCTGCCCATTTATAATTTTTATGGTAAAGGTAAAGTAAAATATATATTTAACAAATGTTTGTTTATTTTTTATTTATTCTATTTTATCAATATACAATGGAGTTGATTTTTGTGTCCTTTACTAATTCTTCCTTTTCCAATGTTTAAAACCAAATAATAGAGAAAAGCATTTAAGCTATAAAACCCCATGAAAGTAGTGTGAGTGACAATGGCTTTAGTGAATAGTTTTATTTCATAAAGCCATTTTATAAAGTCTACTTCACATACGATATATTTAATGATTATTCATATTTCTTTATTTTGCTTCTGGAGAAAATATTTTTTCCTAGCCACAAGTACCAAATCAGCCTTGTAGGAAAACAAAACAAAATAAAACAACAGAAGAGTGGCAAGACAATAGGCAAAGTAAACTTTAAAAAATTCGGTTAAGGGGCAAGCCCGTGGCGCCGTGGGTTCAGATCCTATATAAGGATGGCCGGTGCGATGCGCTCACTGGCTGAGCACGGTGCGCGGCCGGTCACAAAAAGGACAAAAAAAAAAAAAAAAAAAAAAAAAAAAATTCGGTTAATATCTTACTTACGCAGTAGTAGTCTGCATGTCATGCCAGCTTTTACTGAAGTTCTGTTTTAATTCATTCATCAGGTTCATGCCAAGTTTTTGCTTGATCTCAACCAGATGCCTTTCTTTTGCTGATAAAACTTGTCGTAATGTTGTAATTTCGTCTTCTAGCTAAGGTGGGAAGAAGAATGGTGGAGGAAAATGTCAGATCAGCTGAAAAGCACATTTCCAAAAGCTCTTGGTGCTCCAAAGCAGCCTCTTGATCCTCCTATTTATACAGTCCATGCTTGGCTATGCCAAACACATCCTGTACAGATGTTAGTCTGCTCCAATATCTAAAAACAGAAATCAATTCTTTAGTTTTAATGATTATAATTAGTCAACACTCCTTGTAAAAAAACGCAGATCGTACAGAAAAATATAAACAAGAAAATGAAAACCTACTAGGAAATAGCCATTGCTTATTTTCTGGTTTGTAACCTTCCAATGTTTCTCTTAAGTTGCACATAGATACAATTTTTGAACAAAAATTGGTTTTATACAGTACACCTTATTTTGTAAAACAACTTCAAGTGTCACCAGTGGGTGTTGTTTATCTTTGCCAATCACGCATAACTGCTTTGGTGCAGGAATGGATTTGACAGACACTGTGGTTTTGCCAAACTAGTGCCTTAAGGAAGGAAGGAACAAGAGGATGTATGTGAGGGAGTGATTTGTGTTGCCTTCTCTTTTTAACAGTTTTCTTGAGTATAATGGACATTCAATAAGCTGCACACATTTAATATGTATAATTCATAAGTTTTGACATATGCATCCACCCATGAAGCCATCACACAATCAAGGCAGAGATCAAACCCATCACCTTCTAGGTGCTCTTTGTAATTCCTCCCTCCCTCTTCTTTCTTCTTCCCTACCCGCCTCACCAGGCAGCCACTGACCTTTCTTTCACTAGAGTTTAGATTGCACTTCCCAGAATGTTATATACATTGAATCATATAGTATGTACTCATTTTTGCCTGTCTTTGTTCACTCAGCATAGTTATTTGAGATTCATCCACTTTGCTGCATCATCAACAGTTCTTTCCTTTTTATTGCAAAATAGTATACCCTTGTATGGATGTACCAGGTTTACTGTTTATTCACCTGTTGAAGGACACTTGCATTTGACTAGTGAAAATATATGGACATATTTCCTCTTTCCCCCATGCTGCAGAAAAGCAGATCTCTTCAGCATTATAAAATTGCTCTTGCAAATGTAATTTCTAACCAAGGAGTCTGTATGATACCCAGATTTTAAAGACTGTTGTGATATCCTGTGAAAACAAATTTGGACCTACACAAAGTCTTTGGTTTTAATCCGTTGTCATGCTCTATAATGTAATGCCTTGGTAATAGTGCTTAAATTTACATATTTCTTTTCTGAAAAGTAAAGATATTTGTGACTTTTCTTTGTTAAGCCAGAAAAAAATCATTAGAACGCTCTTAGTATCCCTTATGTATAGAGGTACTAAAAGTCTGCCACTTTACTAGATTTCTTATTTAAAAAAAAAAAAAAAAGGAGTAGCTGTGTCTCATTTACATTCAAAGTGTCGCTCTACTTCTGACCATAAACTGCATCATTATCCCTGTCAGTCACCTTGCAAATTGTGTTCCTTGGGTCACCAGAGACATTGCTGCTAGAAAAGCAGTTCAAGAAAGTTGTCTGCCTTTGCAAAAACTAGTCTATTTACTTGTGCAAGGAAGATTTTGCCCCTATGGTGGACAGAACAGTGTTGTGAACCTTCATATATACAAATACTCACTTTAGCAAGGATTCAGAGTTATCAGATTTTTAATGAAATCTTGATGCCAAAAAAGTGATTTTTTTGAAACACCGAAGCAACCCATTTACCAAACATCATCCTAAAGAAAGAAATATAAAGTCTCACACCTAATAATTTAAAAATACAGACACATGTTATAAGACATTTCTGCGGAAGAGACTTCTAATGATGGAGACATGAACTTGGTTACTTAGTTGGGTCTATTCTCAAGTTATATAATAAAATTATAACCATTTCCATAAAATATAAGACTCACACTTCTCAAAGCTTTCAGCATGTTTACCAGAGACCTAAACATAGGCCAAAAAAATCTATTAAGCAAAACCTGCATTGGAAATGCAATCTTAAATTATATTAACTTGCAAGATTCAAAATGGCCAACCATTTCTCTTTCTACAGAGCCAAGAATCCTGCCACAAGAAGGTCTTTAATCGCAAATACTTTAAATAAAGATGGTGAAAATTGATGCTCATTTGACTAATGAGATTTTTTGGTCTAGTTATACCAATGGTTCTCGACTTTAGTTTATGTAACAGTCACCAGACAGCATATTTAAAATGCAGATTCCCAGGTGTATGTCCCTTTTAGTCTCTTAAATTTGGTGGGGCCAGACTAATTCATGTTATTTAACAAGCATCCCCAGATATTCTGATGCAGGTAGTATAGAAACTCTATATTGTAAGTGCTTCTGTAAGCCACATCAAATTCAGAATGAGATGGAGTATATTATTAATATATTAATTAAAATATTTAATATATCTTTTCCCTTTTAATTTTAAATTTATTGTTTCTTCATTAGAAACTAATACTCTGCTTTTTTTGGTTTCTTTACTCCCTAGATAATCTTCTCAAAGGGTAAATATTTATGCCCCAAAATAGATACTTAAACCTAATTATTTAAATAAGAATTAACAGGAAAATAACAAGTGTTGGCAAAGATTTGGAGGAACTGGAACATTTGTACATTGCTGGTGGGAATATGAAATGGTTCAGCCACTGTGAAAAACGCAGTATGGCAGTTTCTCAAAAAGTTAAATATAGGATTATGATATGGCTCAGTAATCCCACTCCTGAGATTAATAACTGAGAGCAGGTACTCAGACAAATACATGTACACACATGTTCATAGCAGCACTATTCACAATAGTCAAAAGGTGGAAACAACCCACGTGTCCATCAAGGGATGAATGGAAAAACAGAATGTAGTATATACATAAAATGGAACCTTACTCAGCCATAAAAAGGAATAAAGTGCTGATACATGCTACCACACAGATGAACCTCAAAAACATTAGGCTAAGCAAAAAAAGCCAGACATAAAAGGTCACACATTGTATGATTCCATTTATATGAAATACTCAGAATAGGTAAATCCATAGAGACAGAACACAGATTGGCGGTTGCCAGAGGCTGGGGGAAGGAGAAATGGGAAGTAAGTGACTTCCTTCCAGTGTGAGGAAAATGTTTTGAAACTAGATAGAGGTGGTGGTTATACAACATTGCAAGTGTACTAAATGCCATTGAGTTGCTCACTTTAAAATGGGTAATTTTATGTTCTATAAATTTACTCAATAAAAATGCAAAAAAAAGTGAATTAACTAATCTGAATTAACTTCAATATGAAATTTATTATAAGACTGAAAACTTTTCTATTTTATCTGCTAGGTTAAAATTTCTAACTGAAACCAGAAGAAGAAATACTTTCATAAACTATGAATCATCAGTGTGATGTTCGGGAGTAACAGCATTTGGTTTCCTGTACACACTGCTTAAAGGCCTGCACCGTCTTCTTCTGGCTACTCCTGCCTGTGGCTAAGAGTCCAGGAGAACCAAGATTAAAATGTAGATACTATCTGGGAGGGGCATAACAATAAAGCATTATCAGTCACGAACAGGTTAGTTGTTCACTTGCTCAGTCCAGAAAGGATGAAGGTTTTGAGGATGGAACCAAGAGAGAAAGACACAGAGCCTAAGGCATTTCCTTGCAAATCTGAGAGAGGATAGCTAGAGAGGAGCTTGAGGGCACTGTGTGTTCCTCTTGGGGAACCACACACCAAAGGAAGAGGAAAGAGCCAAAAGAGAGATGGAGGGAGCATGAAAATAGGCTTTGCTTCCTCGATAATGCAGTCTGGTATTTTTCCCACTCCTATTAATTAATGCTTATATTTCTTGAGTCATTTTATCTGGGGACATTGGCAGAATTTGATTGTTATGTAATCACAAATACACAGTGCTAATGCCAACACTTCATCCTTTTCAAAAGCCAAGACACATTATAAAATGCTAAGCACGGAACGCAGCTTAGTGAAATGAAAGTGAGAGTGGGATGATAAAAGCACAGAATTATTGAACAGGTTTTTTTAAAAAGAGAGAGAGAAATAAAAACAGAATAGATGTGTAAAGGTCTGAAGATGTCAGGAGCAGCTGGTAATATCCGAAACAAAATAGTACTTCTTTATACATTGATAAAGTTTGTAAAAAAGCATATTCTACTTTTGGCATTTACAGATATCAATACTAGTTTAGCCTGTAAAGTAATTCAAGCTAATTATAAATATTAATCGCACACCTTCTATGCACAAACCACTGCACCAGATCAGAGGTGATACTGGCCTCCCATTCAGGGAACTTTCAAGAACACACATATTGTATGATCACAGTAATAAATTAAAGATCAAATTGTGATAAAAGAGACTCCTCTTTGAAAATGCTGAACTCATCCAAGATGTAAGCCTTTTGGACACTATTGGCTTATTTTATGTCTCCCACCAAAAGGAGAAGTCTAGATCACCCAAAGTCTAAGGGCACCATTGTGGGAATATTCATAACAAAGCAGTGCAGAAAGAGGGACGGGAGAGGGAAGAGAGGAGGCCTGAGGGATCCAGTGTAGACAGAAGGTGGTAGGAGGATCAGATGAAACTGGGGAGAGGAGTGAGCCAGAGGAGGTGATACCTGGCACACTCAAGACCCCGTTTCAGCAAAGCAGTCAGAGATAAGAAGTCCTAGTACACAAAGGTCATGCATGCTCTGGATCATGGCCACAACTGAGTGCCTGACTCAAAAGCAGCCATTCAACAGGCTGGCCTCTGAGGTGTCTTGGTACCTGAGTGGCTAATAGACCCAGTAAGGGGGATCTTCCCCTATACACAGAAAGGAGTTGCTTGTGACCAGGGGTCTAGGAAGAATGTCTGAGGAGAGTTGGGACAGAGGAACTGAGCTGTCTGAGGGATATCTCAGTTCTTTGTAAGGCCCATGGTGAGAAAGATGACAGGGCTCTCTGTGTCTCCTCATTATAATAGATCCTAGCACTGGAGGTGAAATCTGAATGGGTCTGTTGTGCCAAGACCCCGCTTGGAGTGTGTGTGCGTGTGCATGCACGTACCTGTAAAGGGGTAGGGAAAGCAGATTTAAGAAAAGAATGAGCATAAAGCAAAGGAGGCCTGAGGTGGAGGGAGAAGAAATGGAAACGTGAAGAGGAAAAATCGCAAAGATCTACTTCCTTTGCTTTTCATTGGGCTTGGGGCAGACAGCTGAACCCATGTGCCTCTGGAAGTGATGATGCTACCTTTGGCAATGTGTGGTACTTCTTCATTTCTGAAGAACCCAGAAATAAAAGACAGGAAGCAGGGAGGTTGATGCATTCTGAAGATGAAAATGTGAATCCCAGAAACTTGAACACAGTAACAGAGTCTGGTGTTATTTTCACAAGTCAGGCTCAAAAAGTCTTAGGAATGAAACATATTACTGGAGCCAAATGAGACAGGAATTTCTGAAAACACTTCCAGTTTTTTATATTCATGGGGCATCCATTTGAAATCAATGTTTACTTTTTTCTTGATTATAAAAGAAATACATGTTCATTGTCAAACATTTAGAAAATATAAATTGCACAAAAGCAAACATACATTGATACATGTGTGTATGTATGTATATCCCAGTAATCCCAGAACCCAGAAAAATCAAGGCATTTTATAGCAGTTGGTCTGTTACAGAGGTTGTATCTGAACTTAGACTGGAACTACCACTGTGAAGGAGTCAGGATTCAGCTTAGAGTCAGTTAGCTTACACCAGTCTGCAGAACATAGCTTTTGGACCCTGCAGTTAACATGAACAGGTTATGAACCAGAATTTCAGGGAGAAAGAAAATGAGCTAGTCCATTTTCCATTAAGGCTGACTTTGGTCTGCACACTCCGGTATGTGTGGCCAGTCACTGGCCACAGACAGACCCAGGTATTTGATTTAAGGTACTGTGCTTACTGACATCATTTCTAGTTGTAGCAGAGGAACAAGCTGCTCTTTTATTTTATTTTATTTTATTTATTTATTTTTTTTGTCTTTTATCTTTTTCCGTGTCCGGCAACAGATCGCAACCCTCAGTGTTGCCCCCGTACCGGACCGGGGACCGGCAACGGGATTGCAACCCTCGGTGCTGCTCCCGCGCCTCGCTCAGCCAGTGAGCGGGAACCGGTCTGTATGTGGGATCCGAACCCTCAGGTGGGAGCGCCGCCGCGCTTCCCAAGCAGCGTACTTATCCAGTGCGCCACCGGGCCGGCCCCTGCTGCTCTTTTATTTTAAAATGAAATTATTCTAGGGTATGCCTTGTAAAAGCTCCTGAAAAGTCTTCAATATTATTATGAGCTCTCATAAACACGCACTAGCAGAACGTTAGAACTGGGAGAGTCCAGAGTGGACAAGGGGGGAGAGAGAGTGTAAGGGGGAGTTCAAAGCTGTGTCCTCAGCCTTTAGAAAGATCAGAGCAGGGAGGCAAAGCCTTGCTTCCAGCGGGAACAGGAGCTTCCTGCCCTCTTAGCTAGAACACAGGATGGGGAGGGGATGCCGGCCTCTGCCCCTCTTGTCCTGCTGTCCCTTTCTCCAGCCCTCTCCTCCTAGAAAATAAAGGCTCCTCAGCAAAGTATTTGAGGGTTAACGGGTCCTGCAAACAACATGCTGGAACAAGAAGTTGTATTCATGATGAACCTGCCTTCCTCCTCCCCTCTAGTCCCAGTCCCCACAGCAACTACACAGATCTAATTAAGCCTCAATTAATCATAACTTTCCTCTCCACCCACAGACCTTTATTCATCTGCAAAAGAGTAGACAACTTTATAAATTCAGCTGCTTCTATGATTGACTTTTTTCATTAAAAAATATTTCAAAATATTTGTTGAGCTAAGTTGCTGACCTAAAACAAGAACCCCTGTTAGAAAGGAGCATGCACCTGTCCCAGGGTCTTGAATGAATTCTTGAATGAATTCAGGTTTGCAAGGGTTTTATTATTCCCAAAGGGTTCTGGTACTAAAAAGAATAAGAGGTGCATATTTAAAATTAATTGTTATTGTTGCTTAAGCAGTACAACCATTCATTTTACCGCTGTAACCAACAAGTAATGGACAATTAGCATTACAAAAATACCTTGGAAAGACGGAATCATCTTGCAATGTATTCATTATTAAATTTTATTAAGTAAAAGACAACATAAAAGACAACATAATGGCAATATGGGACTTATACCAAACTAATAATAACTCTCAATATCCGGAGATAGAAATGACAATAATAATAAGATTACTAAACATACCTGAACTAATTCTGCCTTTAACTCTTCCTTTTCCTCCTCAGAGAGCGTGCTGGAGAAGTCAGCACTGGCTACTGCATCTTCATCTCTTCCGTGCAGCGGTTCAGTCTCCAACAAACCTTTAGGCAAAATTGATAAAACATAATGCAATTTTTAAAATGAATTTAGCCAAGTTCTGTTTTCATAGAGGTACACTGACTGACCCTCTCCCTGAAAAACAACTAAGAATTCCAGAAAAGAAAAAATCTTCCTACATGTATGATGAGCTCCAAGAAAGTAAAGAATACTAAAGAAGCCAAAAAAACAAACGGAAAACGGGAAGCCAGAAATGTAAACAAAACCACCTTTCACTGAGTTCTACCTTTGCCACACAGATGAATTCCAGCTGCCCTTCTCACTGTCTCATGGGGTAGAGGGACAGAGGACAAAGCCCAAAAAACTCAAGGAGAGGAGTTGAATGTGAGATGAGACACCCCCACAGGGCTACACCCTGGAAATTGGGTGAACTAGAGATAAATACTGGTACCTTTGTTCCCCACAGAGATCTGCAAGACAGGTGCCTGTCTTAAAAATCAGCACTGAATGGACAGGTAAAATAATCCTCCCAAAAGAACTCATAACGCTGACCAGGACTGCACGTGAACTTGCAACTTGAACCCACACTGCTTGGGTGGTCCAGAACAACCTCAAGATCAGAATTGAACATATGAAGGCCTTTTCCCACTTTGGATGTGGTAATTCACGGAACGTGGAGCAGCTGCAGCTGTGAGAAAACATCACGGATGAACTGATTCTGGCAGAGGAAAAGATGGGAAGCAACAGATTCACCCAGAAGAGCTCAACTTGTAACTTGTTATGTGAGGAAAACGCCTTATATAAAAGATAAAGATGTTCCTGGTAGGTGCCTCAGCATCTGGCTGACTCAAATGCCTGTGTTCTCTGGAGGACCCAGGAAACAGGCCCACACTACATGGCAACTTCATTTATGAAAGAGCTCTGGGGAGAAGGTCTATTAACAAATTGTCCTGGAACAAATACTTATCCATATAGAAAAAACGAAGTTGGACACCTTCACACCATTCACAGGGGCAAAACTATAAAACAGAAGACAACTAGGAGTTTATATTTATGAACATCTGCATAGGAAGCAATTTCTTAAACAAGACACCAAAAAAGCAAACCATGAAAGGAAGGATGGATAAGATTAAGGATGTCTCTTCATCAAATGCACTACGTGGAAAATGAAAAAAAAGCCACACAATTGGAAAAAAGATCTCTCTCACATGTATAACTAACAAAAGATTGTTCTCCGAATATTCAGAATTCCTACAAACCAATTTTAAAAGCAGAAATAACGCAATAGAAAAATGGGCCAAAAGACTCAAAGATTCTTTATAGGGAGAAATCACAAATGGTTAATAAACCTAAGAAAACATGATCTACTTCATTATGCTCAAGGAAATACAAATTAAATCATTTCATACTCACTGAATTAGCAAAAAGTTATAAATCTGACATTATTGAATGTTGGTGACTATCTAGAGGATAGAAGCACTCATACACTGCTGGCAAGAATATAAATAAAAATAATATGGAAAATAACTTAGCATTTTATATTGAAGTTGAACATTCACACACCCTGCAACCTAGCAGTTCCACATCTCTATATAAACCCGAGACACTCCTCATAAGCACCAGACGTTATACGTGAGCATTAGATCATTCATAAAAACTTTCAGAGTAGCAACAAATTGTCAAGTCATGCAAAATCCATAAGCAGGACCACGCATAAATATACTGAGGAGCATTTACATAATGAAAACTTGACAATAGCGAAATGAATGAACTACAGCTACACACATCACATGGACAAAACTCAAGTTGCTAAAGAATGATAAAGTATAATTCCACTTACATGAAGTCAAAAACCATGTAAAACTAAACAAAATATTGTTTAGGAATAAAACGATAAAGAAAAGCAAGGCAATGATAAAAAATTTAGAACCATGGTCTTCTCTGAGGAGAGAGGGTGGGGAGGGAGATGGGGAAAGGAGGAGCCTATAGGGGACACTTATAGGGTTAATGGTAATGCTCCATTTCTGGGACACTGAATTTCTGTGCATGAGTATTTTATGCACTTTATCCTTATTTTGTAAGTTTTTTTGCATATTCATTATTATTTAATAAAACAATATAAAATGGATTTTGTCTAAAGTCAAATGAGGAAGGTAAACAATTATCCTACAAAATCAGAACATTTTAGGTAAAGAGAGTAAAAATATGGTCCAAGTCTGCATTGTCCTTCTGAAGCAGGCCCACTCTTGAGTCTCTTGTATTCACATCCTTTTGTCTGAATCATTGGTGTCAGTTGTGCCTGGTGTCACTGCTAACACACTAACATACATTAGTACACATGGTACATTGCTGATCCCAGTTCATCAGATCCTTGTCACCTCTGTCTATTCCAGAGTCCAGTTTCAATGCTAGGCAATTTTCTTTTTCATAAATTAATTCCTGTTCACTATAGAAGTAGTGAAATAAAATTACCTATTATTAATTAAAAACACTACTCATCTGGGGCCGGCCCGGTGGCTCACTCGGGAGAGTGCGGTGCTGATAACACCAAGGCCCCGGGTTCGGATCCCATATAGGGATGGCCGGTTCGCTCACTGGCTGGGCGTGGTGCTGACAACACCAAGTCAAAGGTTAAGATCCCCTTACCGGTCATCTTTTTAAAAAAAAACAAAAAAAAACACTACTCATCACACTAGTCAGAAACAACTATTATTTTGGTCTCTCTGGTATTTCTTGTGTGCATAGGAATAGTTTCTTGTATATATGTACTGCATTTACTGCTACAAACTTGATTTATTTATTCAAAAGGATATCATAAATATCCTTTCATGCCTAAAACCGTATCTCCACACTTCTATATTTTTGATGTTGGTGCAGTAATTTGTCTCACAGATGGTTGATAATTTACTCTGTTTGCTAGGAAGCTGCAGTGAACACCTCCTAGCTAAGTTATTAGGCAAAATCTTAACGATTTCCTTTACACTGGATTATTCAAAGGCCATTTTGAATAGACATTTTGAAACTTATTGCCAAATTATCCTCTGGAAAGGCTGTACCAGTTTTATGCAAACATCAGCAAGCTATGAAAATATAGACTCAGGAGAATATAGAGAATAGACTCTGGGTATGACAATGTAAGTAGGCCACTTAAAGGGGGAAAATACTGTCACTTATTTCTGTTAGTAAATATGTATGTTTCTATGTGACCAACGTATATTTAGCCAGTGTTCTAGGATAGCCATCTAAACCAGGAATCAGCAGCAATCCAAGCACAGGCACAAGAGATGGACCCAGAAGGTAGCTGCCCTGTGCACTGGGGTTAGGTGAGAGCCACGGTGGGAAGTGCACGGCACTGTGGTTTTCTCCCCAGCTGGGCCTGGTCCAGGGACTTCCGGATATAGCTCAAACTTAGAGCCCAAACTCTCAGGCCTCCCTTGTCTTCACAGGGTGATAAAACACAGTCCAGGGAACAGACAATAGTTCCAATACTTAGACTTTTCAGGACATCAAACATCTTTAGTATCTTCCTATATTCTAGAAAGAAAAAAAAATTCAAAATCCTATATAATTGATGATACTTTAGTTGGGAAGCTTCAGGTGAGTTTAGGGAAAGGCAGACACAGTATGCAGCAGGTAGCTTCTGCTTTTCATGGGGGAAGTGCATAAACTTTATAAAGTGACATATTCTGCACTGGCCTTCAGCTCTGATCTGTCACACATTCCACTCCTCAGCAACACTGTGAATCTTTCAAACTCTTACTGCTAGAAACCAACCATTCAAGAAATTTGCCCAGAGACCAGGTTGCCAGTTAGTCTTGGTCTAAGTTCCCTATCTTCTTTTTCTACTTATGCATATATTTCCCTGCTGCATCTTGTCCCAGTGGGTGTTCTCTGAGTCATACAGTGCAGCACAGGGTGCCATGTAAACACACATACACACTGAAAACAAGGCCTGCTGTTTTCAGCAGAATATGTTCTGCTTACTGGGTTAAGGAGGCAGCAATCCAGTCATGAGGTCAAAGGATTTTAGAATCAAAGGGTAAGTAAAAAGAGGAGTTGGATTAGAGAAGGTGATTAACCAGTGAAACCGAGTCAGAACCAGGAGGGAAAAAAAGCAAATGGTAAAAGATATCAAGTGACAGATAATAATGTGAGAAGAGCAATAAAATAAGTATAAAATCACCTAGTTATCATGGAAGCAGATATTAGAGACTAAAACCATGTATATATTTTTTTAATAAAAGCAATTATCAGTGGACAAAACTGCTCAAATATCACAATTTTTTGCCAGTACCAGTATATTATGAACAAACTTCATGAACTTAGTTCCCTTTTCCAAATATGCAAATTATGCCCCCATCTCTGGCACAGAGGAAAGAGGACTACGATGGGAATCAGGAGATCTGAAATTCTAGCTACGGGTTTGCCATTAACTAGCAGAGGACATTTGACCTCCATCATCTCCTCTATAAAATGGGCACCTTAAAAGACTGTTGTTAAGATTAAATGACATTGTCAGATAATACATGTAAAAATGCTATAAAATTTTTAAATTTCCATACAATCTACAGCAATATATTTGTGAAAATAATTTTTAAAAATATTAATGTGCTACATTCTCTTTTGCCTCCCTAAGATTATAATATTTCCCTAGCTGGTCTAAGGCTTGTGGTGGAGCAGAGAAGTAAAAGAAACACAAAGAAAAGGTTAATATTTAAGTTTTTGGCATTTGCACTTGGATTTGCCAGAAAGACAACAGCTTTGCAAAACAGGCAATTTTCCTGGGAGGTTATGTCCTACATATCTTTGTTTCCCTCTTGCATATCAAAGCTAAGCCCAGAACATCCAGCCCAAGCAGATCCCCTTAGGTATACAGTGCACTAAGATTTACCAAGGATCTGTGCCTCCTGTTCTATCCCTGGAAGCCAGTGGGGAGAGCAAATAGAGAAAGAATGAGAGAGATGCCTCGAGATGTGTATGTCCAATCTTTCCCTTTGGGCTTTGACCCAGAAAGGATGCAATATGTTAGGTTTATAAGAGGAACCTGCTGGACATTGTCTGCCCCTCCAAACCCACTCTCTACCGTCCTCCACCCTGCTCTGTGCCCAGGAGATGACCTAAGGGTTACATCAATATGATTCCCTTGCCCTTCTGCTCCCTTTCTGTGTTGGCCAACAGGGAGCTCCCGCAGGATATTAGAGGGAAAAGGGAGCAGTAGGCCTAGGGGTTATATTGACTTCCTACTGCTGCTGTCCCAAGGTGCTTCAGTGCTCCCTGTTGAACACCCCTAACTCTTGCCATCTCTCTAATAGTCCATTCATTAAACTCTCCGGAATCAGGCACCTCTTTTGGGCATGCCATCAACTACTTCTTTCTTGGTTCCTGATTGGTACAGGAAGACTTCCCCAATTTGCTTTTTGATCTAGAAAGAGCTCAAAACATGGTGCACAGTCACATCACTATAAACTTGGCAGGTGCAGGGTGGTTGGGTAGATCGGCCCTTGATATTTAGTTCCCCAACTCACTATCCTGCACTCAATTAGTCATGGATAGGATCCGAAACTTCCACAGTACTTGGCAAGGGGTTGTTTACCTCTGTAGCAGGCGCTGGAGTTACCAGCCCTGGCCAGAGATCTAGAAGGAGAGGTAGAGAGAATCTCTCAACAATGAGAGCCAAGGTAAGACTGAATCAGCTTGCAAGGGCTACCGGGCCTAAACATAGCTGAGGGAGACAAGATCAGTAGTAATAGGCACAGAAAACTTGAGCATCACAGGACATCATGTTCCTAGCTGCCTGAAGAGCCAGAGGAGAATACAAGGCACTACATAGGTCCTTCCTGCTTCCATATCCCAGAAACACGAGGTACCCCCTTAGCTGGGACAAAGGAAAAATGGAACTGAAAATGGAGATATCTGAGCTAGAAGGTAGTTTTACAGAGGAATTGAGTATTATTTAAAGGAGCTTTAAAATTTATTGCATTGGAATGGACTAAGCCTAACATTTTTTTCCCACTACCCAAAGCCTAGTAGCTCACACCCAGATCAGGTATAGGTTTAAAAAAAAAAAATGAACACTTGTATGTACACCAAGATAATGTGAATACATTTTGAAACTCTGCTATGGGAGTATTTTGCACTTGAAGACAGCCATTTTACATGCAATAAAATATACAGAATAGTTTTAATAAACATAACAAATAACCACAAATAGTGCAGCAATTGTGCTTCTCCAAGGGCCTGGTAAGATCTCTAGAAAACAGGCAGGCCTTAAAGGACTTGTCAAATGCTACCATATGCCTGTTTTCACTATCCCTACAACTGGCCGGTGATGACTTCATTTAAGTCCCAAATGCAGAGCGAAATGACACAAGAAACTTAATCGATCCAACTAAGAAGTCACGGTGAGCTGGTCTCAGATTTGTTGCTGAGGACCTGCACTCGTGGGACAGGGGCTCATTCCTGGGTTGCTGGGCTCTGACCAAGACCAGTCTGGCTCCAAAGCCTGTGTCCTTCCCTGTCTTATAACCATCTGAGGAATAGTAAACAAAATGTTGGCAAGTATGAACCAAGAGATGAGCTTTAGATTAAAGTGCTTCCTTTAGCCTTGAAGTGAAATCACCCATTGGTATCCTCATATTTTTAGAGCATCCTGTCAAGCATGCCTACGGATTAGGCGATGGCTTCATGGCTGTGACCGAAACAGTACAGCCAGCCATGAGTTAACAGAGATTACAAACTGTGATTTGGATCAGTGACCATATCCTGCACTGTTGGCAAATACATAAAAGTTACAGAATTTCTTTTAAATAGTAAAATAATCTTGCACTATATTAGGGAATTAAATAAATCCAGCTATGTAACCAAGAGCAGAGAGAAAAGCATATTCTTTGAGAAAGAATACAAAATTATCCCAGGACTTAATAAAAGAAGGAATGCAATAAAGTAGCTTAAATGAAAAATTTCCATGTCTTAAATAATAGATTTAAGGCTGTAATACTTATTAGTTAATTATATTTTCTTCATGATGTTTGGTAAAAATAACCTCAGGCATGCTTTTAACATAAAACTTCAAAATATCTACATTTATTCCCCAAGGGAAAAACTATTAAGCTAATCTCATCATTGTTGGATTTATGATTATCTTTAAGTACACAAAAAAACTAATACGTCAATTCTAGAAGGGTGGATATTAAAGATATAAAACAAGTTTACTTATTAGAATCCTACTTTCTGCACATTTACTCAATGTACTACAAAAACCTAAATATTATTTATTTTGCACTTCCATCTTTGAACTGTTTTTCCTTCATTTGCTATGACTTGTATCTAGCCTATTCTCAAGTCTATACGTACAAAGGTCTTTAAATGTGTTTTTTTCTGTTGCCCTGGAGTTTGGCAGAGGCTTCACATGCCGAGAACAATACAATGGGAGCATTACACCCCCACATCCTAAAGCCAAGATTTCAACCCTAATGCATGACATGCCAAGAGATTTTAAAACTGGTTCTGTGAGGCCTGGGGATCACTTACTTCTAGCATTTGAGAGTGGGGTTAGAGTGGAGCAGCGAGATGGTGGCATTGTAGGAATTTGCATACCCAGTTAAGCAATCATAAAAAACAAATCATACTCCCACTTCCCAGAGATTACCACTATAACACCTCCTTGCCCATCCCTCCAGATCATTTCCTATGTACTGCAGCACACATATATTCTTCCCCACATTTTAACATCTTTGAAATCAGGATGACTTTTACAGTCAATGGTGTCTTACAATTAACTGGCAGCACTTTTTTCTTTCTTGGTGGTATATAAAACAATGGGTATGTAAAATATTTTATTTATTAGGTATGTAGATATATAGATATTCATTATGCATATATATTTTTATATATCCATATATCTAAAAATGAGATCACACTGTTTTGCAACTTGATTATTTTTCAGACAACTTACTCCTCTCATCCTTTTTCATCTCATTCTGACCATATCAAGGGTTCTCAATTTTCGTCCCATAATGTATTTAGAGCTGGTTTGTCCAAACCAGCATCCAATCCACAACTGCCTACTCACCTGGTTGTTAAGTGCCATAAGCCTCTCTTCTTCTAGTTGTCTAATGACTCATGGAAGAGACCTGGCTCCTCCCTGCAGAATTCATCCCAATATTTTGATTAATGATTCATTAGGTGATTACAAGACAGTGTAGTGATAATGGGAAGAGTATATCTTTTGGGAACAAACCAATCTCAGGAAGAATTCTAGCTCCACCCCTTTTCAACCTTTTTATAGTTTAAACATTGGTCTTTTCATCAGCAAAAGAGATAATAATCCTTACCCACAAGGGTAGGCTGAGAGGGACTACAGTTTTTCAAAATGTCTAGCACAGTGTCTGGCATATAATAATCAGTTAGCACATGTTACCTTCCAATCTGGTCCTACTTGAGTAACATTCTTCCTTGTTTAGAATTATTTATAAAATTCAAGCACTATGAGAGAAAAAAATAAAAGCTATTACTCTTGTCCTCAAGAGGCAAAAATATTTCACTGTGGAGCCACTCACATATATACCTTAAATAACACCAGTACATAGTAGTCCTCAATTACATACAAAATCAATGCCCTAGAGAAATATAAAACCACATGCCACACTCAGCTTATCCTTCTGGCTTAATCTATTTGATCCTTAGAAAGGAGCCCTTCATCATTCTGTGTTGCCCTTTCTGGCCATTGCTTAGTGGACTTGGATGGACACCTGACCCAGGGGTAGTCTCTGGATTCCTCTCTTGGGATTTCGAACCAAGAGACACAGGACAGATAAGTGGAGTAAGGTTAAATCAGATACTGGCATAACAGTGCAGTGCAGGCCTAAATCTTCCTCAGAGCTGTCTGAAGTCACTTGTTAGTTCATTTGTTCATTCATTCATTCAACAAACATTTACTGAGAATCTATTAAGTGCTATGCAGGTCTCTGACGTCATTCGAACTCACAATTCTATCGTCCTGTCGCCTGATTGCTTGACTTCTCCCGAATTTCCATGAGTTTTCTCTTTATCCTTTAAATAAACTTCATTTTTCCTTTGGGCTATTCTGAATGCCATTTTCTTTTTTTCAAACAAAACCTCTGAGTTATAGAGACAATATGAATAATATCATATAATTCAGATAAAAGAGAGATCATTATGAACTCTCTATCGTTTCAGCTCCATTGACTTCAATAACTTGCCATGAGCTCAAATTAAATTAATCAAAAATTTAATAAATTATTTGTTGCCCCAAACTGGCATTCTCTATACCCGTAGAAGTCACTGTCATGTACAGTCTTTAAGATCTTGTCTGATACAAATGGTCTGGGAACCTAAACCACATCTGAACAATAAATGGTAACCTCCTTCTTTGCTCTCCCTGAGCCCAGCCCCCTCTGTCTGCAGAGGCCAGGTGTGGGGCAGTAGTCACCGAGGCATACAGTCCCTCTAGCACGTAACACAGCAGCATTGTTCCAGGCATTCCAACTCTGAGACAGATGGGACTCTTGCTACCAATTGTTGCTCTGTGGTCTCTATTTGGATTCTGAAGGCAGATCTGGTTGGTCATTAATGGTTGGCCTTTCAATAGTTTATCTGGATACATCTGTACACATGCATGGTGGAAAATCCTGATATACTGGCTAAACCAGAAGAGTTGGAAACCCTGCTGGGACAATCTACAGTAAATATCTCTGGAGAGAGCAACCAGGAATTTCCTGGAAGTGAGGGTACAGAACTGGTTTCCTGAGTAATTGGTTTTTGGGGAGATTGGCACAGACTCCATGACTGTGGGTTTGTCTTTAGGACTTTAAGAGCTGTGTTCTTCCTTACCTGCCCTGAGGCCACAGCAGAACCATGGGTCCATTTGGGTCATACAGACATAGGTGGTAGCCAAGACTTCTGGGTCTCCAGGTTAATGATATGAGTCACTAGGAATTAAGCCTGAAGCCAAGGATCTAAAGCAAATTGAGCTGTTTTCCAAGAAGCTAAGTAACCTGACACAGGTAACGTCCAGTCTCAGAGTTCAACGCTGTGTCTGGGAAACACATAAAGCTGTGTCAGAGGCACAGTCACATGATGGGACAAGATTTCAAGACCCAGAAGCAGTGCTCAGCACTGTTTGCTTCCACAGCTTGGGGCAGGCTCCTATAGCTTTGAGCTGCAACCCAGGGCCTGCAGCTCATTCCTCCCTTTGGATTTAAAGGCTCCCTTCACTGGCATTCACCCTTCTTTAGTGAGAAGAGCCTGGAGTGAGCCGAGGGAGTAGAAGCTGAAGGCTGAGAGGGCTCTGGACCAATCTTGCCCTTGGCAGTGAAATTGGCTCTGCTCGCCACCACCCTGCACCTGTAGCCCTCTCAGGCACTGCTCCTTTCTCCTTGGGTTATGTCTATTTGATTAGACATCTTATCTCCCTTTCTCAAATGTAAGCAACTAAATGACAGAAAACCAGTTTATTTCACCCCCATGTATCCTTGCATGATGACGTAAGGGCAGGTCACAGCTAAGAGCAAATGCACCAGCTGTGCCAGGAGCCACTCATGAGAAAATGTCTCTGAAAACACTAACCCAGGATCTTAGCATGACTTGAATGTCATCCTAAGGTGTGCAAAGGAATGGCATTAGGGGACGACAGAGCTTGAGACTGCAAGGGAAACACTCCTTCCTCCATCAGTCCCTTCTGGGAATGATCAGTCCTTCTTACAGGGACAGGTTTTTCCATCTTCTCCTTCCGATCACTATTTTCTGAGAGAGAGCAGCTTCTCTCCTCTTCCCCAGGCCTCGACTCTTTTCCTTTCTCATAGAAGACCATCTTAGATGAACTGTGTTTACCCCTCCTTACTCCAGCTCAAGCCTAGTAAAACACATGAAGAATTGCTATCAGGCTGCTCTTTGTTGCTGTCTGATGATACTTCTTGGCCTTGAGAGAAGTTAGTGAGGATCCCAGGCCTTCCATTGCAAGCAGGCAGCATAATAATCATTGTTCTTACACTTTTGGGGATTCCTCTCTATGAATTATGCCAAAATATACCCTGAAACCCAGACAGAGTCTGTCCTGACTGAAACCATATTGAAAAGGGCGTAATTGCTGCTGGCAGAGCAGGAACTTTCTCTCAGCAGCTGTTCAATTACTCCCTTAAGGGAAGGAGTAGAATAAATGTTTTTATTTTAACCACATGCTATGTGCCAGGTGTGTTATATATCTTACCTTGCTTCATCCTCCCCAGAAAACCATTAGGCAGGTGGCATCAAGAACTAGAAAGGGTCTGAGACTTAACCCAAGTTGCAAGCTAACAAGTTAGCCTGCCACAGCTTCATGTATGCTGGCAGAAGACCCAAGACTCCTGTATCAGAGACTCATGGCACAGCAAGCAGCCTGAACCTCATGTTTGGCTTGGTTCCCCTTGTCACCAAGTCCCATGAAGAGTGACAAGGAGGGGTCTAGATCTGTGCACACACTGGGTCTACATCTCAGCTGAAGAACCCTGAGCTCAGAAAATTCAAATCATTTTTAATAGGTAGTAAGCAAACTTGCCTGCCCTTTGCTCTGGAGGAAGACATTATCATTATTATACCAGGCAGTAAGCAAAGCTGACTTCTGCTTCAGAGGGAGACACTTTCTCTGTCTTCCAGGGCTGTTTACTATAAACATCCCTGAAAAGATGGTCCAGGAAAAGGCGGTCGGTGCCTCTGCTTGCAAGACATGCAGAAACACAAGAGATCTATGGAGAATCATCTTCCATAGAAAATGATGGTTCAGAAAATTAAATAACTTGCCAAGTTCTCATAGTGGTGCAGTTAAGATTTTAATGCAAGTATATTAGGTTACAGACTTCAAGCTATTTTGGCTTGACCACACCTCATGCACAGATTGGACAGGAACTAAAATGTCTCCCTATCTGATAGAGTTTAGATGTGTTGTCCCCCCAAAATTCATGTGGAAATCTGATCCCCAGTGTGGCAGTGTTAGGAGCTGTTTGGGTCATGGGGGTGGATCCCTCATGAATGGATTGATGCTCTTCCTGGGGGGTAGGGGTAGTGAGTGACTTCTCACTTTATTAGTTCCTGCAAGACCTGGTTGTTTAAAGGACCCTGGCGCCTTCCCTCTCTCTCTCCTGCTTCCTCTCACCATGTGATCTGTTTGTTCCCACCGACTGCCTGCTGCTTTCCACCACGAGTAGAAGCAGCCTGAGGCCTGCGCCAGATCCATCTGTCCCAGAAGCATGAGCCAAATAAGCCTCTGTTCTTTATAAATTACCCAGTCTCAGGTATTCTGTTAATAGCAACACAAAAGCAGACTAATACACTATCCCATAAAAGAAGCCACCAAACCCTCTGCTCTGCTCCCTAGGACTGGGCTCCTGAAGGCCAGGACCTGGAGCATTAACAGCTACCGCCTCCCCATGTTGCGCACCGGGAAGAGCCCAGGTGGGCTTCCATCTCCCGCACTCTCTCTTATAGGACTTGCTCAACTAATGTTTGTTGAATTAACCCTGTAAGATAAAAAAATCAAACTATCAAGCCATTTTCATGATAAATGTCCTATGTGTCTATTCCTTTTAATTTTCATTGCTATGTCAGTGATTCATGCTTTTATCACTATATACTCAGACTATTGAAATCTTAGCTAAATTTCATCTCCCTGTTTGTATTCTCTTTCCCCACCACCCAACCAACACAACACTCAAATTGATACTTTGAACACATTACTTTCATCATGTCAAAACCCAGCTCAAAAAACATTCAATAATAGATGGATCGCCACTGCTTCCAGCCTAAATTTGAAAATTCTTGTACGAACATTCAAACCTCCCACAGCTGGCTACAAGAGACGATTCCAACTTGACTGCTCTGATTTTCCAACCAAAGCCTCTAGGCCAGCTGGGCTGTCACATGCAGTGTTCCTCAGTCATGTTCTATTCAGTCCTATGTTTTTGTGCCAATCTGTCACTTTTGAAAGCCTCTTTCCTCTTCCTCCTCAGTTTTTCTAAGAATCTTATCCAGTTGTCACCAACACTAGACTAATGAGAATCACGTTGTGTGCCTTAATTTGATCTAAAATGTTGACTTTCTCCATCTCTCTGTATATTACTACCATATACTATATATAGTATAAACTACATTGCAAATTGCATTATAAATTCCACTAACATGTAATATTTACATATTACTATAATTACAGTTAAACAAGTTTATGAAGAAGATATTTCAGAGGCTTTCCTGTAAATGTTTATTGTTAAAATATAAAGAACACATGAGTCACCACTATTAATAGTGCAGTATTATTTTCTAAAGCTTTGGTTTCATTTAATAATGTGACTAAAAAAAGAAATTATATCTGTAATGCTCAACCTAAGAGTATACCAATCATCTGGATAAAGAAAGATTTTATGCTTCGTACTAACAATTTTATCTAAAGATGCTTCTAAGGTTGTAGCAGATTAAATTAAATTCTTATACTCCATCTTTTCTTTCTTTCTTTAACATTCTGCTTAGGTGACAATCCAAATAGTTAGATGCTGATTAAAATTGACTAATCTGTAAAGAAAGATTTGTGACTGGGCAAAACCAAAGATGAAAGTAACATGGTATTACAGACAGAGATCAACAAATACATGGAACTATTTCCTTTCATTTCTCACTCATCCATATATAGAAGGTGACCATCTCCGGAAAGCAAGAGGAAACTTACCATTGAAATAAAATTCTTGGACTAACCGTGTATTGTCAAAGTCAACAAAATCCAGTGGAATAGTAAAGATAACAGAAAGCATATGGTTCCCGATAGCTAACCAAGCACCAGGCGGTCCTGAAGTGTGGGCAACCTTCAAGGAGCTCAAACCAATTAAAGCTTTCTGGGATGCACATAAACCTAAATTATTATTTCTGTGGCCAAGATTTGACCAGGACTCTTACGAACCTCTAGGGATAACAATCTCAGAGAGGCTTAACTGGCCCCATTTACCCACAGTTTCCCTGCTCCCATGCCTAACTTATGTTTGTAGGATGCTCCTGAAGGTATTGAAAGCTGTGGGAATTTGAGGTGATGAGTAGGACCTGCTCTCTGTATGGCTACAATGATACTGCCCAGGACCATGGAAGTGGCTTGTTTCAGGGCATCATTGCACTGGGCTAACTACAGAAAATGTCATTGTAGGGTTGGCTGGTTAGCTCAGTTGCTTAGAACATGGCTTTGTAATACCAAGGTCAAGGGTTCAGCTCCCTGTACCGGCCAGCCACCAAAAAGAAAATGTCACTGCATTAAGAAATGGCTTTAATTACTGTGGAAGACAAGCTGGCCTTTCAGGTTGGGATCCCTAGGTTGGCTGCATATTTGAGAGCTATCATATTCCAAGCTGTCATTTGTGGATTTTTTAGGACCAGGAATTTTATGTCACCAGTTCACACTATGGTGATCAGCCTCTTGGATGATAGTGTCCACTAACAAATCTTCTGGGAGATTGATTTGCCTAGTAGACCAAATATCTCAATGGCAAGTTCTTTGTTCTTTACCTCCTCAGAACAAAATCTGCTGGAGAAATCAAATGAACAGCAAAAGATGGTTTGGTAAGCATTGTAAAGAATAAAGAGAGTTAGATGACTTCAAATACTGTAGCACTTAATATGCTGTATTTTAACCGCAAGATTAATTACCTTTTTCTTCCTTTAGATTATGAGGTGCTTTATTTTCTGTATCACCATTGCCTTATTCATACTAGGTGCTCAATAAATATTTGTGGAATAATTTGATTAGCTATCACAGCCTTACATATGTACCATTCAAATGCCTATAAGTTATATCTGATATTCAGAAAGAGGGGCATCTCTCTTCCTGTAGAGTTGAAGATAAAATGACCAAGGCTTACAGCCAATGCAACCACCACTGACAAGCGTGGCAAATAACATGCGACAGAGAAGTAACAATCAGCACACACCAGTAAATCAGCTCTACGGGTACTATCACTCCATTTTTGCTACTGCATCTTGCCCTTTCAAGGATTACATTAAGCTAGAGGCCAGCTTTCATTCTATCAATGTTTTGCTCAAGTTTATACCTTTATATTCCAAGATAAAACAAATCATAAATCCCTACTTCCTTGAAAAGACTAAAGTAAAGGGAGAAAGATTAAGATGAATCAGGCTCTTCATAACATGATGATGACCCTAGAATGTTAGTTCCATTTGTTGACTGAAGACACATGCTGCAGGATCTTATCCAGCATCCTAACAAGTTGAAAACTGACATATACCTGAGACTATCTGTTGTAGAGAAGTGTCTCTTCATGTCACTAGGACATAATTGTGTTGTATTTTCCAATCTCCATCTTAATTTATGTTGTTTAGAATATACCAATTAAAGAAAACTTTTCTTTGATTAGTGAATATTGCAGAAATTGTTAAAAACTGTTTTAGAAGTAGGTCAAAGGGACAAGTATAGAAGACATCAGGTTTTCTGAGATGAAAGCCAGAAATAGAGAAGCTTAAGTTCCTTACAGATGGTGTGGTAGATGTGTTCCTCCAGGAGTTGCTTCCTAACTTCACTCCAGCAGGGCCAACTCGAATCACAACCAAAGAGTGAGCCCCTCAGACCTGAGCTTTTATTCCTGATGTGAGGTCACATGACCATGACCTCACCTGCTGTGTAGTTAGCATTTCAGGGGCCATCCTCAAAACCATGGAGAAAAACACTAGGTCATTTTTCAATTAAAAGATGTAAAACATTTATCACAAATCTGCTCAACTTCTCCAATCTCCTACATTTCAAATATAAGATTAAAGCATTTGAGATTTTTTTTTTCTCATTTCAAACCATTATTTGCTACTATTGAAAGGCACAGTTTGACATACATAAAACAGATGCCTACTGGATAAGACTACAAGTCAGACCAAAACAACCCAAAAATAAAATCGTAAAAACTCAGCAGCCACAAATTTGTGAATAAAAAACTAAAAATAGTTATGGAAAAACAAAAAAATAGTAAATATTCCTGATGGACTGGCTCTAGGAATTTCCTTCTCTGAACAAACTCCCACATTGCACCAGGAAAAATAAATAAAACCTATTGCAGGAAAGGGTATAGACACACCCAAAACAGCGAGACCATCTAAACCTTTAAATCATCCTCTCTGCTTCCCGCCCTCATTTCACCACCATTCCCTCCACCCCCCAACACACACACACATTCAAATTCACCTCTCAAGAAACTTGGAAAAGGAAGCCAAACCTCCTTAATTTTTGCTGTAAGCGAGAAGGTAGACAGTACTACCTGTACTACAAGAAAACTCCAGTGTAGTAAATTATTCTGAATTCAAACTCATTAATAAAATCACTCATTTTATTGAAAAAAAAAATACCTTGTCCTTTTCCTCCTTCTCACACCATCAAAAGTAGACTTGAGGGGCCGGCCCGGTGGCGCACTGCTACAGTGCGCCGCTTGGGAGCGCGGCGGCGCTCCCGCTGAGGGTTCGGATCCCACATACAGACCGGTTCCCGCTCACTGGCTGAGCGAGGTGCGGGTGCGACACTGAGGGTTGCGATCCCGTTGCCGGTCACGGTCCGGTACGGGCGTGACACTGAGGGTTGCGATCCATTGCCGGACACGAAAAAAGACAAAAAGGAAAAAAAAAAAAGTAGACTTGAGTACTGGATTTTCCATTCAAATATTTCATGACCCGAGTTGTTCTGAGATACCCAATCTACATTCAAGGGCTCTGGGACCAGTTTCTCATCTCCTCCAGCCATTGAGGGAGTGAGATGAACACAAGCTGGGCCTGCAGCCAGCTTCCCTGGACAGGTGACATTCCATCCTAGGTCATTCCCTGAATGCTCACTCATCTTCGTAAAGTCCTGGGTTATCCTTTAGGGCCAGTTCAGGAAAAATAGTAAAGATATTCCCTTGGCAATGGAAGGCATCTATTACAAACATGAAGCAGGACAAAATGTAACTTTTCCCCCAAGGCATATTTAAAGAAAGGGGTAGATAGTAAGAAAGAACTCTTCAGACAGGCTTGAGCTTTTTAAAGTTGTCTAGTCCTTGTACAACCGCAAGGCTACAGCAAGGGTTAGAGACTGATGACATCAGGCAGCCACCAATCCTTCAAGCCTAGACCCATGCCTGTTGGTACTGCAGCCAGACTCGGAGCCCAGAACATTTGAAAAGCTTTGGTCAGAGGTATAGACAGTCTTCCTTGTATGTGAAGCAAATCAGTTCAATAACATTCACATTTCTCCAGTTTCTCTTATCAAATCTTCAGCATTTCAAATAGCTGCTACTACTTGTCCAGGAGAAAATCTCTTTTCCTCTTAGAATCCGGATGGGAAAATAACTGCTAAAGGAGATGGATATATGTATTTCTTTTTTTTTTTTTTCCTTTTTGTCTTTTTTCGTGACCAGCAACGGGATCGCAACCCTCGGTGTCGCGCCCGCACCACGCTCAACCAGTGAGCGGACAGGTCTGTATATGGTATCCGAACCCTCGGCGGGAGCGCCACCGTGCTCCCAAGTGCCGCACTCTATGAAGTGCGCCACCGGGCCGGCCCCGAGGATATATGTGTTTCTGAACAGTGAAATGTTTAGCAAAAGTAAAATGTGCAAGAATTAGAAAAGTTTTAAGGCAAGTCACAGACAAGAAAATGCAACGGACAAATGAAACATGAAAAGACACTCAGCCTCACTAGTAATAAGAAAAATGCAAATTAAAATCACAAAGATGTGACATTTTTCATCTAAGAGGTTAGCAAAAATGCAGAAGTTGGATAATAGCTTGTGTTGGCAAGGTTGTAGAGAAGTGGATCCTCTAACACACTGCTGCTTCTGCATGAGACAGCGGATTGGGAGGAGAGCCTTTGACCCTGCCATTCCACTCTTGAGAACCAATCCTACAGAGAAAAAGGAGCAGACCTAAGGAGATATGTATAAAATATTTACTACAGCATTGTTGGCAGTGGTAGAAAACTGCAAAAACCTGAATGCCCATCAGCAGGGCAACAATTGAAACAAGTACAGTACACCCACACTGAATACTATTTTTCGCTTATTACAAATAATGAGGGCTGCCTGATTAGCTGAGTTGGTTAGAGTGCATTGTTATGACACCAAGGTCAAGGGTTTGGATCCCCATACCAGGTAGCTGCCAGCATAAATAAATAAATAAGTAAATAAATAAAAATAATGAATTGGATCAATGGATCAACAAGTATTGACCAGGAAGAATTTTCATTGTGTATCATTAAATGCAGAAAGCAAGTTTCTGAGTCATGTTTGCACATGATCCATTTGAGGAAGGAATAAAAATATCTTTTATATGTGACCATAAATGTCCACGTGTTTGCATAAGCACTGAGAAAGGTGAAAAAGAATACACACCGAATTGTTAATGCTGGTACTGCAAAGCGTGAGACTGGATAGGGAGATTATTAACTTTGTTTTACATTCCTCTTTGTAACTTGACTGGTTACAATAAGCACATAATTGTTAAAAAAATTTTTTAATTTGTATTGTATTTTAAATTAAATTTTTAATATATAGAAAATAGCAAAATAGTAGTTGCAAATTTTGTGTCAGATATATAAAATGCATATATTTCCTGTGTATAGAAAACAAATATAAGGAGGAAATCCACAAAAACCTTAAAAATGAAACTTACTGAGAAGTGGATTTATGGATAATTTTTTTCATTTACTTCCAACTACTCTCCTATATTTTTCAAATTTTCTATAATAAACATATATATATATATATATTTTTCTTTTTTTTAAAAAAGATGACCGGTAAGGGGATCTTAACCCTTGACTTGGTGTTGTCAGCACCACACTCATCCAGTGAGCAAACTGGCCATCCCTATATGGGATCCGAACCCGTGGCCTTGGTGTTATCAGCACCACACTCTCCCGAGTGAGCCACAGGCTGGCCCTATAATAAACATATATTAAGAAAAAAAATCATAGTTCTTTCTAGAATGGGTTCCTTGGAGCTCCTACATCATACCTATCCCACCTAATGATAAGCTGGTCTTTGATGGCTTTTCACTGGGTACAAAATAAAATACAACCCTCTTAGCAGAGCAGCAAGGCCAGGAGCCTGTCTGCAGTGGCTCCTTCCAGGCTTTCTCTGGAAGCAGCCTATTTTCCAGCCACACCAGTTCATTGTTTGGGCGCTTTCTCCTCCTATTCCTCTGCTCATGCTACTCTTTGGCAAGACATGTCTTTTCCTACCATTCTCATGGTTTCATTCAACTTTCCTTCATCCTCAAAGCCCAGGTCAAATGCTGCCTACACTGTGAACATTTTCTCTGAATTAACTGATTCCTCATGTATGTGTCTCACCCTTTACTACTGGCTCCATTCTAGCTCTTACCACATTGAATTTAGTGGTTATTAGTCCTTACCTATAAATTCTTCCAGAGTAGAAGCATTGTCTTAAGCAGCCTGGGTCTCCAGTACTTAACACAGCCATGGCATATAATAGATGCTAAAAAGTATTTGATGAATAAGCCAATATATAGTTGAATAAAAATGAATTATAATTTTATATCCTATGAAATCACCTTGGATTATTGGAACTTCCAGCCAAAAATCATCAAGAAAATAGAAAAAAAAGGAAGGATCACTGGATCAGTAAGTTCTCCCTATGCAAGGGTGTCATGAAGCTTATAGAAAAGAAACTGTATTACAAACTACAATTAAAAATAAAAATCAGAGGCCATTTTTTTAACCCATACTCAGTAAAGATAGATTTTTACATGTATAAGGATAGAAAGATGAGTCTTTTCGACTGTCTTAATGTTATCACCAAGGGATAATATATATGTACAGTGTAAGTATAAACCATTAATAGTTCATTTCACTTTGCACAGGTTTGGTATCAATGGGAGGCAAATGCATACTCTTCTAAATCATGAATGATGATTCTACTTCAAATGTAAAATGGGTGAAAGAACATGAACGAATAAATCTTAACATATGCAAACAAACATTCACCTAGCCAAAGCCAATCCAGATTTTAGAACATGGCTGAAGGGACAGTGTCTTCGGAGACCAGCTGGGCAGGGACAGGGAGAATCACACAGTCTCAAAGTTCAACTTCCCAGTAAAAGTATCCTCTGTGTCTCTCAGACAGTGCTCCCGTGCTTGCAGCAATCAGAGCTCACCAGTAGTGCTAGATGCCCAAACACACACCTTTGCTTACTCTGGAGGTAAATAACTAATGAGGAACATTTAAAACTTAGGACAAGTTAAATTATTGAGAAACTATGTATATTGTTTGTCTCTGTTTTCTGAAAACATTTCCTATATTTTGAATGGAAATTTTTTCAGAGTAAATATTCATTTAAATCTGTTTGTGGGGCCGGCCCGTGGCTCACTCGGTAGAGTGCGGTGCTGATAACACCAAGGCCCCGGGTTCGGATCCCACATAGGGATGGCCGGTTCGCTCACTGGCTGAGCGTGGTGCTGACAACACCAAGTCAAGGGTTAAGATCCCCTTACCGGTCATCTTTAAAAAAAAAAAAAAAAGGGAAGAGTCAAGCATTTATCCTGTCTTTCCTATATGAATTATTCCTCAGAGTAACCATAAATAGCTGAGGAGGGAACATTTCTGTCTAGTGAAATATCCCAGCTACTAAATAAAGAGGGAATAAAATAATCAGAATATGTTATTTTGCAAGCCCCTATTGAAATAATGAATCAAATGATCATCAGTGACTGCTAATGGGCTCACTCGGGAGAGTGCGGTGCTGATAACACCAAGGCCCCGGGTTCGGATCCCACATAGGGATGGCCGGTTCGCTCACTGGCTGAGCGTGGTGCTGACAACACCAAGTCAAGGGTTAAGATCCCCTTACCGGTCATCTTTTAAAAAAAATAATAATAATAATAAATAAATAAATAAATAAATAAATCTGTTTGTGGCTAGTGCAACTGTCGTCCATGTTAAACACATTTTTAACAAATGACTGAATATTGAACTATGTTCTAAAAATAAAAGATCAAACTATCTTAAGAATTCATTAATGGAATTTATGGCATGCTCAACACAGAAGCAGGAAGAGGCCTAAATTCGCTTTCAAAATCCTTTCTAGATTGGCCAACAAAACTAAAAAATGAAAGCCTGTGGATAAGATAACTGAAAGAAAGATTTAATGATCAATGGCTTTGAAAACTCATGTTCTCTTTAAAAAGGTGCCACTTCAGAAATTTACACAGTCTAGCCACAGTTAAACACGTCAATGTCTGCAGGCTCTCCCCTGTGTCCCAGCTAACCGAACCCAGGCAGTGAGGCACAGATCCTCCACTAAGGAGACGTCACCTAAAATAATGGAACAATGTGGGAATACAGTGAAAGTCCCACTTTGAAAAGTGTCCTATGAGGGCCAGCCCGTGGCTCACTTGGGAGAGTGTGGTGCTGATAAACACCAAGGCCATGGGTTTGGATCCCTACGTAGGGATGGCTGGTTAGCTCACTTGGGAGAGCGTGGTGCCGACACAACCAAGTCAAGAGTTAAGATCCCCTTACAGGTAATCTTAAAAAAAAAAAAAAAAATGTGCCCTATGACTACAAAGCATTTGTATGCATTGAAGTCATTTTAAAATTTCCATCAACATCTTATTCCTAATATTTTGTGATATAAGAGCTCAATTCTAGCACATTTTTTTTAATCCATTTCAGGCAAGCAAAACTTAGTATCTTTGTCTTCAGAGTTTCATTTGAATTGAAATAAATCTCTCTATACACAGAATTTAACATGTTACTTTTTCTTGGTTCTACACATCATGCAAATATTAGTAATTATTTAGTAAATCATACACATCTAGCAAAACATTTTTTAGGCTGCATTATTGGTAAAACTTAAAATCAACAAAATCTAGCTATTGATCTTCAATCTATAGTCTAGTAAGCCAGTTGAATAGTGAGAATTTCTTATTTAAATATTAAAAAATATTTCTTATTTAAATATTTACTTTCTCTTTAGAATCAAGGAAGAGTTTTTCTTTCACCAGAATGAGACAGAGTCACAGTACTGTCTAGATTCAATAGGCTCTTTGTCTCTTTAAGCTCCAGAAGAGGTCAGTAAGTTTAGCATGTTAACATGTTTTTGTCCTAAGGATGAAGGAAACTAACCTCTTCCCTTTTTGCTATGACTATTCACCTCAGGTCTCTCACCCTCGACACTACTGACATTCTGGGCCAGTGAATTCTTTGTTGTGGGGGACTGTCCTGTGCGTTGTGGGATGGTTAGTAATATGTCTGGCCTCTGACAACTAGATACCGGCAGTACTCTTCCCTCCAGCTGTGACAATCTAAAGTCTCCAGACATTGCCCATGTCCCCGGTGCAGCAAAACTGAGCTCAGCTAAGAACGGTTGAGGAAGCTCTGCTCGGGCACAGAGGCAGGCTGAGTGTCCCCACGTATGGCTGCAGGGAGGAAACTGATACTTGTGTCCACAATGCATTAGGTACTGTGCCGAGGTTTTATGCACATTATTTCACATGGATAGGTATCATCATCCCTAATTTATACATGAGAAGACTGATGTTCCCAGAGACAAAGTGGTAGAGCTGGGTTCCCTTGCTTTTTCTATATTCAGGTGACCAGTCACTTCTGTGTGTCCCTGACCCTCCAAGCTGGTCATGCACGCATGGTCCTGTCCTTGTAAATAGACTTCCCTTACCCTATGCATCCAAGTATGTAAGTACAGGGATAGTATTGGGTAGTATTTCCACCCAGTGAGTACAGATGGAAAATGAAGGAGGGGAACTTAGCAATTTTTCCATCTCCAGTAAATAGGCTGAAAATCACTTATCGACCTGGTCATTACAGGTTCAAACACTACACAGGACGCCTATGAAGACAGTAGACTGAAATTCAAATTGCCCGAAAGAGGTTAAAGCTTTGTAAGAGCCTTGCAACAGCTGGTGGCCTCTTGGGCTGCTGCTGTAACCAGCACACACTGGAGGCTAACTGCAGAGCTCTATCCTTGAAGGTGGACAGATCTCAAGCTTCTCTCAGAGGGCAAAGCAGAGGTCAAGATCATAGTCAGATCAGGCAGAGGGCCCAGGTCTTGGCTTCAAGCCCCAGAGTACAATCCTGGTTCCTGGTAGGGCTTTGCTGGTGTTGACCTTCCCTGATCCTGGCTTCCTCTTATTTAACTGAGGATGAGAGCCAAGGGCTCATTCAGAGGTTCCAGGGCTAACGGATCCCATGGCCAGCCCCACACTGGCCTAGAGCTGTGGCTTTGCCCAGCCTCACCTGAGCAGATGCCAGCAGTGAGCTGCTGTTAACTACAGCCTGCTGTGACATTCCCTACCTCCCTCTTTCATTTCCTTTTTTCTGGAGACACTAGTGACTCTACTGTCTCATCCAAATACCTTTTCTAGACTCTGAACATTGGATGGTGTATCCCCTCATGTCTGAGGTTTAGTGATCTTCAAGTCCCTTTGCATTCCAATCACCACTTACCCAGTTAAGTACACTCTGCAAGCTTAGTTCCTGCCTCCCACTGATAATCTGAACCTTAGCACTACAATGTAAGCAAAAACAACTAGCCAAGTGTTATAATCTTCTGGGGTACATCTTAGTTGAGAGTAAAAGGCACTATTGTTTCTAAAGTGTGGCTTAACCCCAGGAAAACATTAAATTACATGTTATTTTATAAACAGCAAGCTTGTACACCTGATTAGTACTTCACATCATATTCTACCTTAGGTAGAAAACACACTTTGCTTTGCAAAAAATCCTGCCAACTGTTCTGCCTCTTAAGAGTTCTGAACTTTGCAAAAGAGCCTTTACTCTGGGGCCCAGCAGGCAGAAAGAGGGGAGTGTCTCTTCACGTGGGGGCAAATAATTTCCTCAAATTCTTCCTGGTAGAAAAAGAACTCAAAATAGAAATATAAATGAATTGCAGAAAAATAAGGAAAGTTACATTCCTTGCACTTCTGAGCTTGTGAACTTGCTTCCTACCTGCTCGATATTGACCCATATCACGTGGCGAATATATGTGGTTTAAGGCTATTAAATTAGAGAGTACGGAGAGAACAGACCTACCAAGATGTAAAAGTAAAATGATTCAAGGAGTGGGAAGGTCAGAGTGATAATACATGAAACAGATTTTCATCTGGAAAAGGGAGATCCCTAGAGACTGTTCAAAGGGGGAGGCTTGTCCAAAGGACAAGGGCGGCCAGCTCTCTTCCCACCAGGCAATAAGAAAATGGACTAAAATTTCAGCAAGCATGATTTTGGGTCTGTTTTAGGAAATATTTTCAGATTATAAATTAAATGCAGCTCTACATGGTATAGAGAAGGTTGAGAAAAGCTTATCTAGAGATCCCAGGGGGAGATTCACCACTTGATTGTTCTGACTGTTCTGAGTAGTTTTAAGGTTCTTTTCTTTTATTCCTGCCTCCTGATTTAGGAATATGGCTACAACGTTGGGACTGAGGGAGATGAATTCCAATGCTGGGTCTGCAACTAACTGGCTAAGTGGTTCTGAGTGAGTCTTATTCACTCCCCCCTACATGCCTCATGTGCAAAATAAGGGTGGCAGCATGTCATACTCACAAACCTGTTTAGCCACCATGGTGATTAGCGAGGTGAGAGGCTAAGAATAGTCTGATATCAAATACAGAAATGTGAGGAATAAAGGAAAGTTTTATTTTCAAGGGAATTTATTGTATAATTTTAATGGAATCCGATAAACACCAGAGTATATATTATAAATAAAGTAAGCATCTATTTTAAGTTATTAAATGTCACGTGCTTTATATAAGCTAACAGAAAAAACAATTCAATAACCAATTAAACATAGGACATTTCTTAAAATAATTTGGCGATTGTTGGTCTTGCATTGAGACAGGAACCCAGATGATAATTATTTCTATTTCCTTTATTTGTTGGGTACATACCAAAGCTTGTTGATACATTAAAACTATAATTAAGCTTTTACATTAATGAAGCAGTAAATAAAAATTTTGGAGCTGCCCCAGATATTTCTGTGGCTAATGTAAGTTTATGTTTGATCTTTTTTTCCTCTGCCGTAATCACGGTATTAGGGATATGGGATAAGGATTTAAAATAAAATATAGAGTCTTAAAAACAACCACAGCTTCGGAAGCTATGGAAAGCTTTTGTTGTTTTCCCGAATCTTTGATGAGTCATACACTTAAAGCCAAATTTAAGAGCATCATTCAGGCCAACTGAATTGGAATCTTTGAGGTTAACCTTGAGTATCTGTTTTTTTAAGCCCCACAGGTGACACTGCTGGGCAGTCACTGACAAAAACCACTGATTTTAAATAATATAGTGTGATGTAAAGGGCACTACTGTGAGTCCAGCGCTATTCTAGGCCGTGGAGATGCAATGATTATCCAAGCAGACAGGGCTTCTGCTCTCAGGAAGTTTGAGACACATGACGAGTGATAAGCAAAAAACTGAGAGACAGCAACTGCTGATGGGGCTTCTGTCTTAACACAACACCAACAAGAGTTTGAGAAGTCAGAGAGAGCTTTTCTTAGATGGGTCAGTTGTGCTGGCCTTAAGAAGTTTCCATGTAAAACTCCAAAAGACAAGAGATTTCCAAGGAGACTAACAGCAAGTCCAAATACCCTAGGGTTAAAACCTGACTGATACATTAAAGGATCAGAGGATCCAAGTGTTGACTACAGCAATTTAAGAAAACACCACCATCTGTTCAGTATTACCAAGGAATTTCATACAAGTGCCTTTTCCATAGATCCAAATTTTACTTTGTTTACACCACTTAAAAATTACTCATTTTATGCAAAAGTTTTCTCTCATTGAACGGTGACACAAAAATGTACAAGATATGCTTCTTACCCTCAAAGAACTTGAGATCATCAATGCACCTAGCTAACTATAAATTGTAAATAGAAGATATCAAATGCTCCAGTCAAGGTCTAAACCATGTGCTTGTAGCACAAATAAGGAATGTTTAGTTCCAATAGCTGATACTGAAGGTCTTCATAGAGGTCATGTTATTTCAGTTTGGTCTTACAAAATAAGAGGATTTTGACAGGTAGAGATGGGGAGAAGATCTTCTTGTAGGGAAGGGCACTGGCAAAGTATCAGAACCAAGAAAGTTCAGGTGTGTTACAAGAATGAAGAGCTACTTGATAAGCTGGGGTTAGGGTTCTAGGGCAACCTAGGGTGGTAGAAAATAAATCAAAAAGGACGTTTGGTCCAGACCATAGAGGATCTTCAGTTCCACAGTAAGGAGTCTGGAGGCAGTAGAGAAGTACAGAAGGCTTTTGAGCAGGGGAATGATAGGATAAGAGATGTGCTTAAGGAAGAAAACACTACTTTTCTGTGCTATGATGTAATTCACAGATGACTTCAGGGGCTGTTGAGTTACAAATGGCATTTCTATCCTTAAACAAAAAGCTCAGGAATGCTGAGAATGTAGAGTTTGAGCTTCTTCTGGATCTTTCCCTATTGTTAGCTTCCATTTCTAATTGATTATAAACTAGAAGTTGCCAAGGGAGATGGAAAAGGTCACACTTAATATTAATCCTATAATGAAGTAAAGAAAACTTGAAGTCCAAAGGTAGTCCCAGTCCATTATTAGGGACTAAAAAAAAGCATGTGGCCTGGTATTAGCTCCCCCCCTCCCCCACTTTTTGGAGGACTTTGTTTTTTCCACACAATTTTCTGTCTCTCTGAATTATGATAACATAAGTGATCTTTACGAACTGTCAGTGTCACCCTCAAGAAAAACAAAAGTCTGTTGGGTTGTGAGCTCCTTGAAGGCCTTCATCCTCACCACTCTGCAAGGCACCTGGCAGGTGCTCAGTGAAAAGTTGTTGCATATATAATAGCTTGCACTCCTACTAATGCTGATGCTGGAACTGGGAGAGAAGAACATATATATCTAAAGTCATACATGTTTTTCATATATAGAAGGATATTCAAAAAGTTTGGGGAAAAATAGAATTAAAAGATAATGCAAATCTTTCCATGAACTTTTTGAAGACCCTGTGTATTTTTCATATGTGCATATATTTTTCATGTATGTGTTTTGTATATGTATTTTTCCATATATATATATATATATGTATATATATATATATATATATATATATACATACACATACAGCTTCATATTTCTCTATACCTATGTTTAACATGTACATACAGCTGTTTTCTGTCCTTCCTCAACACTGTGCTGCCATATAGTGCCACCTGAAGTTATGCCTTCACAGAGAGGGCTCCTCACCCAGGGACTCACAGAAAAATTGCTTGAGGATTTTTCAGCCATACTTCAGCCCACTTGGTCTAAGCTATTTTTCCATTGCCATACTGCTAAGGGCCATGGCACCCCTATCAGGAACATGACTCAATGTGGCAGGGACCTTCAATGGTGAGGACAGACACTCTCCCTACTGCACCCTACCTTGGAAAGCAAACCATAACAAGGAGAAGGAGAAGAGGGATGATGGGAAAGGGGAATATAAACATAAGCAATTTGAAAAAAGTCTCTAAGTCCTTCTGCTATACCCCACTGGGGGTCAGGTCTTAGCTGCAACCCCAATCCCTCAAATTGAGAATCACAATATAATTGAAGAATACGGCCTTCAGAGTTAGATGGGCCTGAATCTAGTCGTAGCAACACAATTATCGGCTGAACAATCCCAGCCATCTGATTTATCATATAGCTTCTTCATACTTCACTTTCCTCATCTGTAAAACAGAGAAATTAATAGTAACCATCTCAAGTAGTTGTCTGGAGGATTAAATGAGATTAAATCATGTAAACTGTTGGGTACAATGCTTAATACAGAATAGATGTTAGCAATAATTATTACAAACAACCAGCCAAGCAGAGCTGAACTGCACTATCATGGCCCTTATAATTAAATGTTTGCTGTGGAGGACATGGATGCTAATAAAATCTTTCAAGAAATCATGTGGGACACTTGTGATGGATCCAGCTTTCACTGTGGTGGCCACACATGGACCTGGCTTTATCAACAAGGCATGTGTGCAGGTCAGGTGCAGCATGTGACAGAGGGGCATCCACATGAGTCAGTGTAGACTCAAGCCACCACCAATGCAGGCCCTGGCAAAGTGCGTGGCTGGGGTTTGGAACCACAGCTAACAGTCTCTTCTCCCTCTGAGGTCTCATTCTCAGAAAAGTGGGCTCAGCCCTAGCTGGCAAGTTAACAAAGGGAATGATGCTTATTTCCTTAGAAATGAAGATGGGCAGCAGGAGGTGCCAAAGTGTTACTGCAGTAAAAACAAACTGACAAACTAAACAATAGCCTTTCTTCTTTCCCCATGAGGTGCTAGCAGATGAAGTAAGAGCTCTCTGGCAACAGTATGTCCCCTGGTGGCCAGGTGATGTCACAGTAGGAGTTCTTCCATTAAAGGAATAAAGTGAATGAGTCATATCACAGCTGCATGTACTTTTCTCCTTCCCTTAATAGCCTATGTTCTAAGTTACCAGCAAGTACATTTTGGAATCCTGCTGAGGCACCACCAGATAAGGAAAAGCAGGATTTTCTTTCATCTCAAGATTCTGGTTGCTAAAGATTAACCTAGAAGAACTTTATGCTGCTCAGATGAACTAGGTTCTGAAACTCTTGGCATTAAGGATGGGTGTCAATAGCTAAGTATGGTCCTGAGTGCTAGCCAAGCTCATCAGGAAAACAAAAATTTCCACTTGGAGTCGATGCCAACCTCAACCCCTCCCACCATTCTCATGCAGCAAAAAGGCCCTGAGGGAACAATGATGAGGGGACACAATTTTCTCCCCCAACAGCACGCTACAGAAGGTATCAGGAAAGCTGGTGGCTACGCAGGGGTCCTTCATTCATAATTTTGTTCAAATCTTTTATGATTCTACTTAGATTTTGCCTTAGAATAACAATTTCCCTATGCTAATACTCCATGTGACTTCTGGATCTTTTTTTTTTCTTGAGCTTACCTTGTTTTAAAAAATAGTAATAGTTCATCATGACAAAGTATGTTGGTGTCCAATGAACAGAAGGACAGGGAGAAAAAACAGAGGTATCTGAAGGCCACTGAGGATGTGAGATACCTCACAGTGTTTTTTTTTTTTTTTTCTTTCTTCTTTTGCTCACAGCTCTCTGTCCTCAGATGATAAGGAAAGAAACATACTCAGAGTCTATTTGGTCTTACATTCATAATGTCTGCACCCTGTTTCTCTAGTTTAACAAAGTACATTTGGTCAGCCAAATGGAAAACACTGCTGTTCTTGGGCATCTTTAATGCTGCACAAGTAATATTTGATGCTGGGTAGGTTCTTCTATACTGTTAGAAGAAAGAACACTATTCACCGAATTTTAAGCACATCATTATCCATTCACCATTTCCTTTTGAAAATAAAGAAAAGAATTTAAATCCATATTTTGATGGCTCCTGGAAAAGAACATTTGACCTCTGTCTTGTTCACTTAGAGAAAGAAAAGCTGCCGCCTGTGCTCACGGTAGCACATCAAGCAAGTGGACAACGGGTAAGACGCAAGTGCCAAAGGACGATTTATTCTTCTGCAAAATCATCCACTAGGAAATAAGGCTAACAATGTTATTGACAATAAAGAAATTGTAACTGGAACAAAATAACAACAAAAAACCCCACAACAACAACAAAACAAAGCCCAAGGTCAGCAAGGAATGATTTCAATTTAAGAGAAAAATGTTAACTATGGTCTGGAAGACAACTGAATTTAAAATCGTATTAAGATTCTACATAACGTCATATGATATAATTCCAATCACTGTAGTCAATATGTCAATATGTAAAGACAACAGGAATGGATGGTTCCATTGTTTCCTTGGCATAGCAAAAGAGAACGAGATCTTGAGGACATCACAAAAACTCTGAAGCATGCTGATGTAATATTGGTGGCTTTCAGTCTCATCCGTTTCCCATCATGAGTTTGGTTGTGGCAGTGACTCCCACGTGACACCTACTTTAGTACTGTTTTCAGAGAGATTGACCTAGAACCGATGCAGAAAAGGAAGCACCAGGGATAATAGGCAGCTTCACTTGGGGCTGGTCACAAATTTGGTGTCTTATATTTTGACAGTCCTACAAACTAAGAAAGGTATATTATTTCCCACCATTCACAAAGTTACACTGGTAGAAATAATTCGCATTATGACCAATATAGTTAATAAACTATTTTCAGTATGGCATTTTGTGTTACTTTGAGGTTAATCGCTTTCAGCTACAGATGCAAGTGGCAAATGTCTTAGTAGCAGAAGGCTCCATCTATGTACTTCCTTTCTATTCTACCCCCCATACTTCAATGTTGGTAGAAAATTCTAGTAAAGAAAGGAAAGTGGAGGGGTGAATTTTAGGAGTACCTGTAACTTGATTATGTCTCAGTTTACCCTTTTTGCTATGTGCTTTGTCAACTGTAAGTTATTGTTGCTATTGCTTTTACTCTACATTCTTCTCTGTGTGGTGCATTGTAAATAAACCTGAAAACAAAAATGGCTCAGTGTGCTTCCACTTCTCATGGGGTCAGGAAATAAAATTAAGTTCCCACAATATCAGATCTGGAACTACTTCACAGTGAAAAGGAAATAACAATGAGTTTGTTGAAAAGAGGCTCATGAAAAAGTACCAGGCAAAGAGAGGTTGCCAAACCCCGTCTCTGCTCTTTCCTCATGTGACGAACTATCTTTTGACAACACCTACAAAATCAAAGGCATCAGTGTTAATCATTGGGCAAAACAAGTTAGATTAAAAAATAAAGTTAATGGCAGGATCTAACAGCCTTTCTTTCCTGGAGCATATCTAAAAACGTTTCCTATACACATTGTAAGTTAGGTGTACTCCATAGGCAGAGTCCATTTCCCACCTTCTTTTTGAAATTCTTTGCTCCCAAGTCCAGTTAGGTATAACAAACATCATTTTCCTTTATGGTCAAAGTGTGAGTCACGTTTTCAAACACTTCCACTTTATAAGCCTGCACGTAAGTCACCTCTGTCCTTATGACCCACACAAATCCTGGATTTGGAATGGAGTGTACAACTGATCTCTACTGGCCCAAAGAAGAATTAATTTAGCAGTTTGCCCAACTGGGGTAATTATAAATATATACAGGGCTGGTTGGTTAACTCGCTTGGTAGAGCATGGTGCTGATAAACACCAAGGTCAAGGGTTCAGATCTCTCCTTTACCAGCTAGCTACCTAAAAAAAAAAAAAAAAGAGTATATTTAATTGTTGTTTTAACTGTTGTTCAGTTTGGTATGGAAATTCTTCTTTTTCCAACTTGAGCATATTAAAATAGTCTTTAAAATAGACTTTAAAATAGTCTAGGTGGGAACAGTAATCCAAGAAAGCTCAGGGCAGAAGTGAAATCAGCTGATATGCCTTCTATTTATACCAAGATGACCAGTCTTCTCATGACAGGTTCAACTATCTGAGAAAAATTGTTACCTAACGCATCTACCCAAGCAGCAAAAAATTACTTGCCTCCAGTTTAAGCTGATTCTTAAAAAGTATTGCAATGCTTTTGCCTAAGGTAGACTTAAAACTCCCTTTAAGAACCTGCTATCAGAGTGTCTTTCACATGAGTTGGCCTTATTGGCGTATATGAAGTGAAGCAAAACATGCCCGGGTCTGTATTTCACCTCACTGAGCAGCTGCTTCACCAACCCAATGGAAATCTTCTGACCATGGGACGCTGTGTGCTGTGGATTGATTGAATTGTGTCCCCCAGAGTCCATAAGTTGGAAACTTAATTCCCACTGTAATTGTTGAGGGTGAGAAATCCTATTATGATAATTGAAAGGTGGGGCCTTGAAAGAGATGATATTAGGTTGTAGACCATGCTAAATGGATTAATAATGGTGGTCAGGGGTGTGGTTCTGAGGGCTTTAAAAGGATAGCGTGTGAGAGGTGAGTCTCTCTCTGTTTGTTCCACCGTTTTCTGCCATGTGATATCCCTGAATTGCTGTAAAGCCACCACCAAAGAAGACCCTCACTGTAAGTGTTCCCTGAACGGTGGACTTCTCAACCTCCTAAACTGTAAACAATAAATTTCATTTTCTTACAAATTACCCAGTTCCAGGTATTCTGTTATAAGCAATAGAAACAGACTAATACATCATGCATGCAGTTTTGATAGGAGTCCTTCGAGGCAGTATTTTTTCAAACTGCAAGTCACTACCCCATGTACTGGGTCACTAAGTAAACTCAGTGGGCTGTGACCCATATTTCTTTAAAGAAATAAAATAAAATAGAGTAGAAATTATTAGGCAATGCAAGTAATGTTTCATGAAATTTTGTTTTAGTTATCGTCATTTTATATATACGCACACACACATATACATACATATGCCTACACACACCGACACAACACAATGTGATATAAACTATACCTACTATTCTGTATCAATGTTTGAAAATTTGAAAACACTTCTAAGGACATTTAATTTTACTATTTAATATAATATTTAAATGTTCACGCACTACCAATGTAATTCCTTCTTTCCAACAAAGTAAGGGTGGGAGTAAAGCGGATGAGTGAGGCCGCTGTTAGCTGCCCTCTGAACACAGCCGTGGGAAGAGAGATCCACTGAAGGATAAAAACGTGCCTCTCCACTTGGATAACAGGTTGATGACGCGGATACCTTAACAGAGGAGGGAAGCGCTGTAAAGCTTCCATTTGAGTCACTGGTTTTTCAGATACTGTAACCTGTTCTGAAACCTAACAAACTGTGAGGGCCTGGGCAGATTGTGCAATGTGCTTGGATAGTTATGGGATACTCTTACCTAATAGGTGGTGCCATGCAACCAGGACATCTCAACAGAAACTTCCAAAACAAAACCTCTATTAATTAATCTTAAATGTAAGTGGTCCCCCTATTTCTCCTTCTACTTCCCCCAGCTAAAACCCTTTGTTCCTCAACCCCATACAAAAAATCATGATTTAGTTTCTAGTGTTTGAGAGGGTAATTCAATGCATTATCTTCTCTCTGAGGAGGTATCAAAATGATACCTGACAGTTTCTGGATTTAAGACAACACAAGATTTCATTTATTCTCTGTCATTGTGTGTGTGTGTGTGTGTGTGTGTGTGTGTGTGTGTGTGTGTGTGGACATACACATATACATAGGCACACACATGCAGATTTTTCTGCCACTGTTTGACAAAAATGGCATCGTATTCTATATACTCCTCTCTGTCTTGCTGTTCTTGCTTAACAGTTCATACTGGATGTATGTGCCAAATGTTGCAGTTATAACTCATTCTTTTAAATGACTGCTGAATATTTCATGGTAAGCAAATGCTGCATGTTTCAAACATTGCCCTTTTCATGGATATTTATGTTATTTCACTTTTTTCCGGGGAGGGGTGCCCACTATAATCAGTGCTGCAATGAATAATCTTTGTGCACATATCATTATATAAAGTAATTTCAGTTCCAGAAAATTCCCAGAGAAGAATTAAATTTTAATAGATGCTGCCTGATTATTTTCCAAAAAGACTCTAGTAATACACTCTTCTACCAGCAACACACAAAAATGCTCTCTTTCTCCATCTTTGTCAGCAATTGGAGTTATCATACTTTTAATTTTTTGTCTTTCCAAGGTATATAACACATTACCATAATGTTACTTAAATATGCATTTCCCTAACATAGTTAATTTAAGAATCTTTTCATATACTGGTGGGCAATTGGATTTGCTCTTCTGTAAATTGTAAATTTGCCTATTTTTCTACTGGCATATCAAATTATTAGAGTATTTCATATTGTGTTGATATTAATTCATTAACTGCTATATGTGTTGAAATTCTTTCTCCCATCTATTGTTTGTCTCTTGAATTTGATAATATATTTTGACATGCAAATATTTAAAATTTTTTTATAGGATAAAAATGCCCATTTTTTTCTTTTGTACTTTTTCTGTATTTACCCCCTTGGTTGAAGCAAGCTCCCCAATTACTACATTGTACATGGTCATCTCATTTTTCTTTTAATATTTATATTATTTTGTAGTTAAGATTTTAATCCATATAAAGTAGTTGAATTTTTTATAGTTAAGATTTTATCTATATAAGATTAATTTTGTAAGACATACAATAAAAGTCAAACTTTACTTTTCTCAGATGGATAATCAATTATAATTAAATAAAGCCTATTTCCCACTGAATTGCAAATATTGAATTCCAGAAAATTCTAAGACCCATTGTGAAGTCTTTATTCTGTGGTATTTATCTATGGTGTCAACGCCATGCTGTTTTAGGGAAAGTGAGTTTATGGTATATATTAATAGCCCATGAGTCCATCTCCCCCAAATGTAGTTATCAGAATGCCTTGACTATTCTCACAATTTATTCTTCTGTAGACACTCTAAGAGCATTTGATCCAATTCCAAAATATGTTTGTTGGGACTTTAAGTGGAATGACACTAAATATATTTATTAATTCATCTATTCAAATTTTAAGTTCTCCTTGGATCAATTTTGGTAGTTTATATTTTGCTACACTTCCTCTGGTTCAGGGATTAGCAAACTATGGCCTGCAGGACAAATCCGGCCTGCTGTCTATTTTTGTAAATAAAGTTTTGTTGGATCACAGTCATGCCCACTTGTCTTTATAATGTCTATCTATGGCTGCTTTTGTTCTACAATGACAGGGTAAAGTAGTTGTGACCCTAAAATTTCTTCTGTATTTTAGTTATGTTTCTTTTTTCATTTCTAACTTTACTCTCTTTTTTTCTGGGAACAGGTTCACAAGGGGTTTGTATCTTTCCAAAAATTAACTTTTGAATTTATTTATCCTTTCTACTATTTTTGTTGTTGCTATTTTCTATTTCATTAATTTCTGCTTCCATCCTTTTAAATTCTCTCTTCTTTTAGTCTATTTTTTTTCTATTGGTTAGGTATTAACTTTTATTATTAGCAGTTTCTCTGTCTCATAGACTTTATAGTTTCTCCTTTTCATTGTTTCCTAGATAGTTCAGAATTTCATTTTGATTTTATCTTTGGCCCAAGTGTTTTTCTCAATATCCAAATTATTAAAAATTTTTGGTTATATTTTAATATTTATTTCTAGTTTTGTTGGACAATAATTTTAAAATGTAGCCTGCTCTTTTGAATTTTTTCAGCTATTCTTTGGGCCAAGCACTTGACTAATTTTTCTAAATGTTTCATGGCACTAAAGGAGCTAGAGAAAGAACATGAAATTCTATATAAAGTTCTATACTATTAAGTCAGTTTGATAATTGGATCATTAAGGCCTCTCTGTCATTAACTGTTATCTACTATACTAATTAAAATACACCACTATAAAACTGAATTATTAACCAATTCTCCCTGCAATTGTGATAGCTTTTGATTATGTATTTATAGTTGCTATGCTATTTGCATATATAAGTTTATGATTTCACCAATTGTGCCTCTTTTTTTTTCTATTATTCTTTCCAATAAAAATATTCCTTCTTCTGTTTTTTTGTTTGCTCTTTGTCTCGTGTATTTTTGCCTATCCCTTTTCTCCTCCAACCTTTAAAAAATATTTCTTAAAGTATATTTCTTTCTTTCTTTATTTTTTTTAAAGATAACTGGTAAGGGGATCTCAACCCTTGACTTGGTGTTGTCAGCACCATGCTCTCTGAAGTGAGCTAACCAGCCATCCCTATATAGGGATCTGAACCCCTGGCCTTGGTGTTATCAGCACCGCACTCTCCCAAGTGAGCCACGGGCCAGCCCTAAAGTATATATGTTATAAGCAACCCTTATCCATGTTTTTATCTTTATTCCAACAGTCTTTCTCTTTACGTAGGGTTGTTTAGACCTTTTAAATTTTAATGTAACAGTGGTATACTTGATTTTTTCCTTTTTCTTCCTATTTTATATTTACAATTTAGTTTATTTTGATGTGTTCTCCTTTTCCCTCTTCACATTTTTGCTGGCTCAGTCAAGCTGCAGTTCATTCGCTTTTTTCCTCTTATTAATTTGAAAGTTTGACTACTTCTTTTTAATTCTGTAAGTTGCTGCCTTCCCTTCAGAAATAATTGTTTAAGGGCTGGCCCCATGGCTCCCTCAGGAGAGTGCAGCACTCCTGGCGCCGAGGCTGTGGGTTCGGATCCTATATAGGGATGGCCGGTGCACTCATTGGCTGAGTGTGGTGCAGACCATACCGTGCCGAGGGTTGCGATCCCCTTATCAGTCAAAAAAAAATTGTTTAAAATCTTCTGAAAACAAAATGCCTAACACTAGTAATCAAACCAAATCATATATTTGTCATCCTATACAAACACAATACTATTTCTTCCTTCCAGACATGTTATTCCTACGTTGCTTCCTCCTGTGCCTGCAAGAGGAGAGCTTGGATCCTCCCTCTCTGTATAGACATGACTGACTTCACTGCGAAGTCCTAGAAGCTGGCCTCCTTGGAACCAGGGAGCCAAATGTGACTTAGGTTTGGTCAGTTAGATGCCTTCCCAAGAGATTTGTGAGAGACTGGCCACTTTTGCTGTTCCTGTAGCCAAGTACAGTCTTGGAAGCATCAGTTTTCTGTGGCTGAGCTCCCAGTGTCCTGTCCCTAAATTCAGTGTCAAAAAACAAGGCATGACACATCCGTTTTGCTAGTGCAGACAGGAGAAGGTATAACACAGTTCTGGAGCCAATGGCAGGAGCTGCAGCTTGGTGACAAGGCAGGTCCTGATAGCAGTTGGCTTCCTGATCCTAACAGATTCTTAATAAGTAGCCAGGGCAGCGGCAATGTGGGACCCCAGTTGTTCCAAGCAGCTTTGAGGTTTGTTCATGAAAGCTTAGTCTAGAGTCTACTACTTCTGCTATATAATGATTCTGAGGCTATTTAACATGGCTCTGTAACAAATTCCTTCATGTTTAAAATAGATGGGTGGATTCTATCCCCTGCAACCAGACCCTAAATGATAGACATTCCTCCTTTCTCCCCACAGAACTCCCAGCTTTTTTTTTTTTCCTTTTTGTCTTTTTTTCGTGTCCGGCAACGGATCGCAACCCTCAGTGTCGCGCCCGTACGAGACCGGACCGGCAACAGGATCACAACCCTTGGTGTTGCGCCCGCACCTCGCTCAGCCAGTGAGCGGGAACCAGTCTGTATGTGGGATCCGAACCCTCGGCGGGAGCGCTGCCACACTCTCAAGCGGCGCACTGTAGCAGTGCGCCACCGGGCCGGCCCAAAACTCCCAGCTTTTACTGACATAATAATTTACTACTTTTAGTATTAGGCCTAGTTTTCCTTTCAATATATCCCTTCTACATCAAGAATACTTATTTAGCTCTTATATTACACATTGCCAGTCACTATCAGTATCCACTTACATTTAACCAGCATTTGAGTGTCAATCAAGTTGCCAGGAACTGAGCTTTGCAGAATAAAATGCTGCTAAAACTTGATCTCTGTCTTATTGTTCTATATCAGTCACTTTTACAGGTTTTATAAATGTTTTCCAATTTTATTCTCATACAATCCAGTGATGCTTTGTTTATTGCTTTTATTAAAAAATACTTCCCTTAAGATTTTCCAGTGCAGCCATACAGAGAAATATCAACTATATCATTATGTGCTTCTATTCACAACCTTTACTAGGCACTCCTGCCTATGCTTCTTTCAAATATTTATATCCTATCATTTCTAACTATAAAATCTGTCTCAAAGCTCACCCCTCCAAGAAATTCTCCTGTAGAGCCTTGTCCCAGGCTGGCCACCCTGCAATCTTCTGGATGTTTCAGTATGCTTCATGACCTTCAATGTTGCTTTTCAAATATTTTTTTCATGACTAGTTTTCATTCCTATTTTCTTTCCATCCCTATTTACTGTATAAGAACTGGTTATATTGGAAATTCCTCAGAGAAGGGGAATTTGTCTTTTTGGCTGTCTTCATACTTTATAACACTGATTGGCATGAAGTACTCAAAAAATAACATTCCTTGCATTCTTAATTCCCACCATGTGTGTGTGTGAATTTATATGTGGTATGTAAACACACACACACACACACACACAGTAATTTTTGAGTAGTTGGTGCACAAGTGACTTAAATTCTCTAGGCCTCTGTTCACTCATCTGTGAGCAGAGCTGTGTTGTGGAGAAGATAAAATGGAATCCTGTATGGCAATGTTTACTTAGCAGTTGTCCAGGGTCCTGAGGCCAGGAAGTTATAGGGATGATGGCATCTGACAGCTAAGCAAGTGCTCCAAACATCCTCACTCCCTCAGCTTTTCTCAGTAAAGGTAACTTAATGTCCCCTTCTTTCAGATTATCCCAAAAGCAAAGGCTACTTTAAGAAACTGTACCCAGTGGTTGGAATATCATCACACATCCAGATGGCAGGCCCCCTCCCTTTCTACCTTCAAGCAACTCTCAAAAACCACCCCCTCAACAATCCTCTCTTGACAATTTGAGAGGGAACCACTCATCTCCACCTCACTCTCCCTAAAAATGCAACTCCTACAACACTTTGCTCACGACTTCAGCTCACGACTCCCCAAAAAGGCAGCTGTGCTCCCCCACCACGAAAAGTGACGCAGAATTGTGTGTCTGTTCAATGTCTGCTTGCTTACCCTGAGGCCTCCGTGTGCTTCTGATGTTTGCACATCTGCCTTAGAGAAGGCACAGAATCTGTTTAAATTGGTCTCTATGATGCCCAGCAAGTAACCCATATTTACAAGTACTGACTTAATAAAGGCCCCTGGAAGTCACTCACCGTCTATGCCGGCCTGACTTCCTAGTGACTCTTGGTCATTATGCTTAACTGTTTTTTAGAAGGTACAGTTGCAAAGAAGCACATTAGCATCTCCCTAAAGCCAGAGGTGGTCCAGGGGCAGCCTTGCCCATAAGAACTGACCAGAAAGCATGATCTAGACAGGAGCTGCCTGGAGAGGGGCAGCCCAAGGCCAACTTTCTGAATTAAGCCCAACTGCCCCAGAATCATCTTAATGTCCCAGAGACTCTTAGTCCCTGGAATCAGTGCAGTATCCAATATTGACTTGCAAACAGTTCTCCTGGAAAATACTGGACTTTGACAACCATGGAGAAGAGAGAAATTGTCCAAAGATCTACGGCTCACACAATGCCAAAGTAACCTGATGAAGCCTAGATGTTCATAATATCTATGCTGACACATTTTAGCATCTGTTCTAGTTCATCATTGTATCCACAGACCCTATACACTGCCTGGTACACAGGAGATGTTCACCAAATATTTGTGACTAAATACATATTATCTTAAAATAGCGCATGTCTCTACTTAGGTCTGTCTTTCTTTATCTGTTCACAGTTTTGTATTTAAATCCCATGATGCTGGTTAAGTCTTGGTTTGGTTTCCTCTCTCTCTATTTTCTTTAGAAAATAGACAGCATGTACATAATATGATAAAATAGCTAGTTTGCCTCTTGAAATCATCACTGAACTCCCCATCTGCTTTAGTTCTTTGTGGTATCCTGACCCAAATGTTTCTTGGTTCTCTTAGATCTACTATTCAGTTCTCTTGGTTATTCCTATGTGCTCCTAAAAAGGTATTTCATATTCTGACCTCTTAGTCTTCCTAAATTTTAGTATTGGCATAGTTCCTTATGCTAATCATTTAGATCACTTACTATCAGGTTTACTACGTAATTACTAAAATTAATTAACTCCACTGTATAAATAAATTAATTATGATATCATATTTATCACTGGGTTCACTGCCATCATATTTTTCACCTTTACTTTTTCTTAGTAAAAAAAACAAACTGTAGGCCCACCCAACTTCTAAGATTACTTTAAGCCATTATTTTTTCCCCTCCTCTGCTTCTAGCTTTGTAATCCGCACAAGAGCAACACCAGCCTCTTTCATGCCACCAGAAAGGACTATGAATAATCAGAATTAGATGTACTGGAAAGCATTCAGCAAACATAGAGGGCTGTGGTAATAGCAAGTCATTTGGCTGCAACTCTGTAAGCCCCCAGAGCAGGAAGCCGGTGTGTGATTCTGTTCCTTTATTTAAATGTATTCTGAGCAAGTAAATAGAAAATATTCTTGATATCTGCATGTTTCATTAGAAGGACAAGGAAACAAGTGTTCTATACAGATGTTAAACAGTCCCACTTCATGTTTTCAATTGTAAGTTGAATTCTCCAGAATGGGGTAATTAACACTCTCCTTTATGTTCTCTGTTCAAGAAACAGCTGAATAGTTACATATGTATAAATAAATAAATAAATATATATATATATATATATATTTTAAATTACGTACCAGAATTTAATTTGTAAATTCTTACGTGTCAGTAATTTTAGCACCTTCAAAGTTAAAGTAAAATTTTGCTCAATTAAAAAAATAAATTATAAACCATGCTTGGCACTTGCTGTGTCCAATTAACCATAGCAGGTGGTAGGTAATTCTGGGAAAAGACTCACATTCAAATAAATTTGTCTTTGAAAATGTGATAGTACAGACCTGCCATTCTTTTCCTTCCTTCCCTCCCTTTCACCTTCTGTTCATAAAAGAGATGAACTAGCTTACAACATCATACGTGATGAAGTAATAATTACATAGAAATAAACTAGGGTTTGTTCAGTAGTTACTTAAAAGACAAAGGGAAACAGACATTTGATGATTCCCCAGGATTCTTGACTATAACACAGTACGTGATAGAGCGAGAACTGATGAACAGCAATAACCAGAGCTAGGGGTTAAAGGTGATGAAGGGCACCCTCAGAACAGTATCAGAGTTCTGTGCAATGGCAGGTTTAGATGTACGCAGACTCTAGGCTGAAAGTGACTTTCCCATTGAACCATAGGATGCTGCTCTGCAGAGGAGACCTCTTAAAAACCATTTCTAAATTTTTCTTAGAATGCTCAAACAATGGTATAGTGCATGAGAGCAGAAAAGACTCACTTTAAATAAGAGCTGCCTTCTCAATATTTCTATCCATAGAAAGATCACTAATATTTAGAGCGGGGAAATTGAATAAATAGAAAAAAAGAAGCAAGCTAGTTCTATAGAGCAAAACAGAAGAAATTAAAGTTCATTCTGCTATACTGACACTATCCTGTGAGAAAGAACCTATGCCTTAAATATATACCAGACATAGCAAAATTATCAGCATTGTAAAAATGAAACTGTGGTACAACTCACATTATCCTAAAGCCTAAAAGGAAACAGAAAGGACTATCTGCTTGTGAAGTGCTTTGAGGGATTTTTAAAATAAACCTTCAACCATTAATAGTAATGAAAACTAGCGTTCATATGGTGGTTCTTAGTTTACATAGTGCTTTGAGGCACATGGGGATTCTTACATTTCCTGTTCACATGTGAGGAAATCCAGTTTGAGCAGTTGCCTGCAACCAGGAGGCTGAGTAGCACCTGACTCTGTCTTTGAGCTGCACTATACAAGCCTACAACAACACGTACTGAGGGATCTATGTGGGTAACTCGCTTTGTTCTACAGGACACGGTAGTGAGAAACAAAACAGAGCTAAGGCACAGTGTTTGTCCCCTTCAATTTCACTGTCCTCCTGGAGAGCTAAAATTGATCAGGAAAGTGACCAGGAAGTTGGGTCCACATTGCAGGATGAAACCATGAGGGATGCCAGGATTCATCAGATGTGTCTGCTAAGATTGAGTGGTCTGAAGAAAATGAAGGAATTCCTCTTTCCACCTCTTTCCAGTTGGGTGGAAAGTATGTTTACATATTTTAAGAGCCAAAGAAATACAAAATCTAATCAGGTAATGTGGGGGCTGCAGGTTTCCATTTAAAAACCATGAAGTTGTGGACATAACAATTGTTAAGTTCAAAGTATTCACCAGGGTCACCAGTGGCAATCCAGTCAACGTCCCAAACCAAATCTCTGGTCCTTGTATAATCTCAAGTGTATTCAGAACGTAACCATGCTCTGTTGGAAAGTAACCTCAATTAGCTGATAAGGTCTCTGTGCAGAGTATTAATCCCAGAAAGAGGCAGAATCATCTACAACCACCTTTCCATCCACCCCCACATTTCATACCCCACTTCATCAATTTAATTTTTCCTTAGCATTTATTAACACGTAGATCACTACATGTTTTACTAATTTACGTAGTTTACTACTTGCCTCTTCCCCAGAAAGTTAGCTTCATAAGGGCAGAAATTTTCATTTTGCTTGCTAGTGTTTTTCTAGTGCCTAGAGCATTGCCTGGTACATAGATATTTTAGATATTTATGAAATGAAGAAGCAAATAAATCAAAACCATAGAACCAGTGTTCTCATGAGAAGGCATCTGATACTTGGCATTTTACATTTTGTTTGAGAGAATTTGGTCTATTGATGGGCTATCAGGCTCATAATTACAATTTTAAATGTTTAATTGGGTAATTAATTTAAACCTGTGATTTTTAAGTGGAAATCTTACTGTGTGCTTTTAAATAATATTGGAACAGCTAAGAGAATTTTAGATTCACTATGCTTATACATTTACTTTTTAGATTTATAAGATTTAGGTACTTAGGAAGGCTAGCCACTTAGAAAACTGAAGTAGTTAAAAATGAAATTGAATACATTAACTGAATTTTTATGTCAGTTAATATCATACTATTTGAATATCATTAAACTATTCAAAGTTGCTTTAGAAGCAATTATTAACATTTGCTAATTTTATACATAGAATAAGATTTGCAAGCTGGACTTAAAAGTGTTAAGTTTTCTGAATCGGAAACTCTAATTAATAAAATGTTAACTTTTAAATCAAAAATAGTCTGTTCAACAAGACATATGGATGAATAACTGTAATGTGCCGTTGAAGGTGAAGGGCTGTGTAATGCAGAGAAAGGGTCACAGGGCTGTGGGTCACAGTTCCTGTTCCAGAGCTCCCATTCATAAAACACCGGCCCAGGTCAATCCCCTAATCTCTGAAGTGCCATCTTTTACAAAATGGGGAGATTCAATTAGAACATTAATTAAGTCCTTTCCAACTGTAAATTATGCTGCTGTTTCTTAAGGACATAAAACAGATTCAAAATGTGAGAGTGGAGGATTTTCCAGTGGGAAAATCAAGAATTCACAGGCAGCAGTATGGGTGGGATCTGACAAGTCGAAATGAAGGGGAACAGCATTCCAGGAGGACAAAACCACCTAAGTGAACGCTCTAACATGGGAAAGCAGAAAGTGGGTTTGGAAAATGTGGAGTTAGGGAAAATGTCCAATGGAGAGCTAGCCATCCGGTCTGGTCAAGAATGGACTTCAAATCAGGTATGCTAATTGCTCTGATTTGATCACCACATATTGTACACATGTACTGAAATACATGTGTACCGCATAAATATGTACAATCAATACACAAAGATTAAAAAATAAACTAATTTTTCAAAAAGAGTGGAAGACTTCACCAATGTGTTGATGAATATATCTCACAGCTCAAAAAATTAAGGTTATCGGTAACAGCCTTTACCATATCCACTAGGACACCAGATACAGTTTAATAGCACAATGATGACATTTACACAGGAACTAAACAAACAATTGGTTATGAGAATTATTATATCTATTTGTATTAAGATTAGATTTTTGAAACAAGGATATGCTTTTAAATTACACAGTCTTTCTTGGTAACTTACTTAAAAATGATTTTATACTACTGTATTAGTATAGGGTTAGTGGTGATTTAAATGTTCATTTTACATGATCCATCTTGAGTTCTATAAAAGAATATCCACATAATCTGATATTTCTGTAGGTGATTTCCTCTGCCTGAAATTCTCAACAAGTCTAAAAATACTCTCCATTGAAAGGTCAGTGAAATTTGGAGATGAATAGATTCATACTCATCAATATTTCAAACTCTAGCAGGCTATCAGTGAGGACTTGGTGGGGGGGTGGCACATTCAGGGAAGGAAATCAGGGTTTTATAAGTTTAGTTCAATAACTACTCATGGCATGCAGAATAAAGTTTTTAAGCATTACAAGAATATGGGCATATTTTCTCATAAATTGCTATAAACTGGCTAAGCAGAACAGGTCACACATGCATTATAAAAGAAAACGCCACCAAATTATTGTAGCTTTTGTTTCCATAAGTGAGACTTTGATTTGTCTAATTAAAATAATTTGAACAGGTGTTGCCAATCCAAGGTTTTCACTGCAGTGAAAAATCAGCTGTCCAGACAAACCTTCCCCCATGGCGGTCAGCTGCGTTCTCCTTCCGTTCCTCTTCTGCCATATTAGAACATCCACACCAGGACAGCCAGAAACACATGGACACCCAAAACACACCGTTCACTTGCATATCTCACACTGATAGTATGTACAAATTTGCTCAATATTTGTTCAATGGAGACGGAGAGAAATAGAATACCTGTTTCTTTGTAAAATATACAACAACTATCCCGAGACCTCTTTTCTTTTGAGCTCTCACACAACAAAACCAACCCCACAAAAGGCTGAATAAGCAATGCAGAATTTACTAAAGACATTATAGGGGAAGCTAGGAGTTGGTTTATAGCATTTCCTGGAAAACTCAATCAGAAGCATCTCTTGTGTTTTCCATCCTCAGCCTCCAGGCATCTTGTCCTCTCTCCCTCTGTATTTCTTTTTCTCCCTCCAGGGCTCACTCTTGGGGGATCCTTTCCTCCCCACTTACCATATTTCCCCCTTACCCTCTGCACAACCCCTCACTCTCCCTTTCTTTAGAAGAGAATCTTAGTTCTACCCCAGTTTCTATCTTTATGTTGACACACCCTGACTCCTAAGCTTTATATTGTCTTCAGGATTTCAATGTTGGGAGCAAGATTTAATGACAATGGTAGAGTAATGAAAATTCTTACTATCACTCTAGTACTTCACTAGTTTTAGGAGTTTTTATAAGAAATTATAATAAAATTTTAAAAAAACTATTCATTTCTCATAAAATTTGAAATTCCCATCCCCCACTTCTTCCCTGCCAGGAATATATATGATGCTATATCCACTAACTACTATTCATTCATTTATTAATTAATTCATTGATTTCCCCACAAGTATTTATGAAGTGCTTTCCATGAACCAGTCATTATTCCAGACATTGGGGAAATAGCAAAAAAGAAAACAGTCAAATTTCCTGCCCACAAGGAACTTAAAAGCTAGTGGGGAGAAAAAGAAAACAAGTAATTATGCATAATATAAAATGTCATAGTTCTATGAAGAAAAATAAGGCAAAATAAATGTGATAGTAAAGGGGATATATATGAGGGTACTTCAAAAAGATCATGACAAAATAGAATTGAAGGATAATACAAATCTTTTCATGAACTTTTTGAAGTACCCTAGTACATGTACATATGTACATATACACATACATAATAAAAGTTTTCATTTGTGCTTTATTTATTTTTTGAAACATCTGAAATTGTAACAGCTGAAATCTCCATTTGTCATTAGGAGCATTTTGGAATACTCAGATATTTCAAGCATGCTGCTAAGCAATAGACACCAGGATTTCCAAAGTCCTGCCATATAGACCATGCACCTTTCTCCATGGGCTTTGTCCTCCTTCAGCAAACCTGTACCGTGATCATAAACATCCCAGCCAAAAGAGATCAGAAATAAGATCCGCCAAATGAAAAGATAAGCACTGCCGGCATCTCCTCTGATGCTTTATTAAATTGTTATGAAAGAGGCAATGGAAATATAAGCAAAACATTTAACATCTTCTTCCTCAAAATGTGTCCAAACAATGAACATTGCATTGTATGCCTTCTATACATATCTTTAAGCTTTCATCCTAGTAAACAAAGAAGGCCTGAAAGCACAACTATTTGAAACACTTATAGTTATGTTAGTAAAATTTCAGTGTGTTTCAGTAGGTAAAAATTCATGCAGGCCAGATAACCAAATTCCATCAAGTTACAAGGTTTCTGCAAAAAGCTCACGGAAAGATTTGTATTCTCTTTTAACTTTATTTTTCCATGAATTTTTCGAAGTATGCTCATGTATATTTATTTCTATCTTCAACCTACTTATCTTCCTTTAGCTCCCGAAAGCTATTTTTAACTTTGTGGTAGGTAGTGTACAAAAATCCATAGAATATTCTGGCAAAGGAAGGAATTAAAAACAAAAGCTTGACAACCGTAAGTGCTACAACAAAAATAGGGCGGTAAGCTCACAAAGGGGGGACTTGGGTTCATTCACGCCTGTTTCCCTAACACCTAGTCCAGAGCCAGGCACAGGGGGTGCTCAACACATACTTCATGAGAAATTAATAAGTGAATCTCACCTTTGTTTTTCACTGCCATAATAGTACCCAAGCACTGTCATAAGCACTTCACGTACGTCATCTACTCAATCATCACAAAACCCACTGGGTGGCTGCCATTTTCGCCATTTTGTAGATGAGCAAACTGAGACTTGTGTAAGTCAAAGGTCACACAGCTAAGAAGTTACTGAATTGGGAAATGAATCCAAATCTTTGTGACAACATTAATGCTCTTCACCACAAAGGGATCCTTTATATGACAGAAACCTTATTTGTCTTTCCTCTGTTTTCTGCCTCCTGACCTCCTCCCATGTGACCACAATCATCTCAGACTAGAGAAGCAGCTTACCTGGGCACGTAGTCAATTTTTAAATGAGAAGTATCAGATCCGGAATAAAATTTTAGGAAGTGCATTAGAATATGGGCCGGCCCGGTGGCGCACTGCTACAGTGCGCCACTTGGGAGTGCGGCGGCGCTCCCGCCGAGGGTTCGGATCCCACATACAGACCGGTTCCCGCTCACTGGCTGAGCGAGGTGCGGGCGCAACACCGAGGGTTGCGATCCCATTGCCAGTCCCGGTCCGGTACGGGCGCGACACTGAGGGTTGCGATCCATTGCCGGACATGAAAAAAGACAAAAAAAAAAAAAAAAAAAGAATATGAAAGTACTTAAGCTGGCTGCAAACTTTCCACATAGGAAACAGAAGCTAACATAGTTTAAGGAACAGCTTCTTACCTACGCACATTTAAATGTATACATATATTTAGTAACAGCTGTTGAATGAATTCAAATGGGCCTCTTAAGTATGAGCTAAGCAGGACTTTGAAAGGCATCTGATCCAACCCCTCAGGTGGGAGGTGAGCAAACAAAGGACCTCAGAGAGAGTGACAGTCGTGGCAAAGCTAAGACCAGAACCCAGACCTCCTGGCTTCTCCAGACCAGTGCACCCTCGTCCTTGGGCTGCCTCCCAAAAGAGTTTGATCATGACATGGATAACAGAGAACATGGATAACAGAGAACAAGATTTTAGATTGATGTTGGCAAGGACAACCAAAGTCCTCTACAGACCAGTCCTTGGACCATGTGCCTGACTCAAAGTGGAAAGTCCTTTGGCTCAAATGATTGAGCCAGGAAGAGAAAAGAGATTAAAAAATGGGGCACAGATTAACAGGGAAGGTGGACTCTTTCTTCCCCTTGGATTCCTATATATAAACTCATATCAGCTCGGCTGCAGTAGAGTAAGAAGAAACTTGCTGATAGAAAGTAGGGGTTACATTCAATGGTAATATTGGTAGATGAACTCTGGTCTTCTAAGAACAGCACACTCAGGTCAATTTATTCTTTACTATGGGAGAAGTCTAGGGAATGGAATCAGTTTTTTCATTTACTTAACTAGTTTGCTTAAGCTATTTCCTTCACATTTGTTTAACATTCATGCAATTATATGATACTGAGAGAAGAAAATAGAAAGATCCTGTTGGTTTCAGTGGAGCATTTACCAGGAACCAGTAGACTTTCAAAAAGATTGCAGCTCATTTCATTTTTCAATAAATTCTGATGGAGCCCTGCTATGTGTCAAGCTCTGTTCTGGGTGCTGGAGATTAAACAGTGACCAATGCAGTGAAATATCAGGGTGCAATTTTATATACAAAAGGCCCAGATCTGACCATCACCAACATTTGCAGAACCCAAGACATGAGCACAAAGGAAGGCATGCAGCCTGTTCTCTCTTCTGCAATAGTTACCCACTGCAATATAACAACTAACCACAAAAGTAGCTGCTTAAAATAGCACATGTGTATTATCTCAGAGTTTCTGTGGATCAGAAATCCAGGCACTGATTAGCTGGCTCCTCTGCTCAGGGTCTCACAAGGCTGCAATCAAAGTGTCAGCTGGGCTGCATTCTCATCTAGCAGCTTGACTGGGGGAGAATTGCTTCGAGGCTCATGCAGATTGTTGGCAGAATTCATTTCCTGGCAGTAACAGAAGAACCCAGGTTTTTGCTGCTTTCCTTAGGTACTAGGAAACACCCACAGTTTCTCGAAGCTGCCCCAAATTCCTTGCCATGTGGGTTTCTCCAACACAGCTGCTTACTACTTCAACCCACAAAGGGGGGTGGGTCTCAACTCCAGTCTGCTAATGAGTATTAACAACATGATGTAATCATGGGAGCTACATCCCATCATATTTATCCTATTGTACTGGTTGGAAGCAAGTCACAGGTCTTGACCACATTCTAGAGGAGGGGATTATAACAGACATCAGAAATCACTGGGGTCATCTTAGGGTCTGCCTGCCACATGCACCTGCAGGAATCTAATGCACATGTATGTGGACAACTAGTCCAGTGAGTTTACATCATAATCTTCAAACATGAGTGTGCATCATAAGCACCTGGAGGGCATGTTAAGACACAAATGGCCCAGCCCAGAAGTTTCTGATTTGGTAGGCCTAGGGTGGAGCCTAAGAATTTGCATTTCTGACTAGTTCCCAGGTGAAGCTGATGGTGTTGGTCAAGGAATCACACTTTGAGAACTAGTTTCCAAGCTTGTATGTGCAAGCTGTATGTTCTCACTGCCACCCCAAAAACCAGCCAGCTCTTGGTCATCTCTCAGGATTAGGAATGTACATTCTGGCAGCAAGGTCTGCCATGGAAGGTTCATGTAAGCCTGGTAACACACTGAGGACTGTTTGGGCAGAGAATTCTGAAGTCTCAGGTTCCCAGAACATGGTCCAGAAGAGAAGGCACCGGCTCCAGGTGGGCTTGTAAATTACTCATTCTGAACAAAGGCTCAGCCAGAAGAGGACTAACATGTGGCCCTCTAAAGCCAAAAGCTTAAGAAAGATGTCAAGAATTGTGAAGGGTCAGATGTTATCCTACCCGCAAGCCAACAAATTAGCCTGCCAGTTTCATGTATGCTGGCAGAAGACATAAGACTACTGGGTGACAGACAAAAGGCAATTTTTTTACTCACACCAATGGCAGTAGCCAGAGAAACATCATTGTGCCACCCCCTGAGCCTAATTCCAAAAGGGTGACGTGATGAAGGCCAGGTGTTGCCTGTTTAGACTGTGGCATGTGTTACAGGAGTAACACTGAGATTTGGAAACCTCAATTTATACAGGGGCTGCTAGGAAATCTACCCAACATCTGGCCCAGGATATATTTATTATCCTGCACAGCACATAAATCTGCCCCTAAGGGAAACAGTGTCTGTCTTCCAAGACCGCCTACTATGCAAACATTCTTAAAAAGACTGTCCAGGGACAATCCACTGTTGATGCCTTTGCTCAGAAGACCAGTCAGTGCGGAAACTGGAGAGACCCAGGGAGAACTGTCTCCCAAGAGCCGGGGTCCAGCTGCCAAATCTAAGGGTAATACTGTCCAGCAACATTTGGGTAAAGAACCAAAGAGGGTGAGGAAACAAGCCCAGAAGATGTCTGAGGAAGAGTATTTGAGGCAGAGGGATTAATAAATCCAAAGGCTCTGAAAGGAAGCAGAGGGAATTAAGGAGGAGAGCATTAGGAGATAAGGTCAGAGAAATAATGGGAGAAGAACAGATCCCATAGTGCCCTAGTAGGCCACAGTAAGGACTTTCCCCTTTCTTCTGAGTGAACTGAGGAGTTCATGGAGAATTTCCAAGGGGGGCGTGGCAGGATATGCTGTGACTGAGAGGATTGCTCTGGTTACCACGCAGAGGACAGACTGAAGAAAGGTGAGGCCAAAGCAGGGAGACTGGCTAGGAAACTCCAGCAGTAACCCAGGAGAGATGTCGGACCAAGAGTATCAGCAGAGGTGGTGGGAAGTTGTTCCACTCTAGATGTGTTCTGAGAGCAGAGCTGGTATGACACACTGGAAATGTAGTATGATTTGGGGGGGAAAAATCCTCAGGGGATAAGCTTCAGGTTTCTGCATTTGAAATAAATGAAGTTGCCATTAACTGAAATGAGGATGACTTTGGGAGCACCTGATATTCTGTAGGAGAGAGATCAGGAGATCAATGTTAGACATATTAAGTTCATAATGCTTGTTAGACACTCAGGCAGACACATCACATGGGCAGCCTGAAGTAGAGGGGCGAGGTCCAGGCTGGAAAAATAAATTTTGCAGCTGTTGGCATATGGATTGAATTCAATACCATGAGTCACAGGAGACCACCAAGAGAGTCAGTGTAGATAGAAAAGCAGGCCAAGGACTGATCCCAGGGGCATGCCGGCAGTCAGCAAAGGAGACTGAGGAGGCTTGGGAAGAAGGAGGAAAGTAAAGGAAATTCAGTGTCCAGGAAGCCAAGTGAACAAAGAGCTTCAAGGAGGAGATACTGAGCCACTGTGCCAAGTGCTGCTGACAGGTCAACTAAGATGAGGACCGAGACCTGACCACTGGGTTTGGTATGTTTAGAGACAGAGACAGAGCGCTAATCTTCTTTCTCCAAATCAAATGGAACCCAAATTTAAACCTATTATATAGGGCCATTATGTCTCCAGCATATATAACAGGCCCTATCACACTAAACCAAAACATTTATTTTCCCTCAGCCTGGCGGAAGGGATAAAAAGAAGAGACAAAAATCTGAGAACAGAGGCCAGTTCTGCAGAGGCAGGTCCAGGGCACCATCTGAGATGGGAGGATACTCCTTGTGGTGAGTCTTAGGGGAGAGGTCAAGAGTCAAGTGGAACACTGGCGCCAAGTTCTTTCAGTTCCGGAGGTCAGATCTCCACAATGCTGTAGTTGTACTTTCATATGTGTGAATTCCTGCATCATTATAAACAAGTATATTTAATGGAAACTACCCACAATGTGGGATCGAGCTAGATATATACAGTTTTTCACTGTTGCCCTCCATTAGCAAAGGTCATAAAAAGTTCTCTCTGTAGCTAATTGTAAGATTTGGGATAGTAAGATATGGAATTGTAGGGCTTGATATCAATGATCTATTATTTGCCCTGATATCTTAATAATGAAAGAAGTCAGCAACTCCATAATCAAATGAATTTAAGTCAATGTGGAAAAAATATTGTGACTCCAGTTCTTTTCAAATGTATGTCTAAATCTCTTTTCAGATGTATGTTTTACCTTCGTTTATTCAATCCACACCATTTTTTTTTCAGTATAAGATTTGCTTTTCAAATGTGTAAGATTGCTTATTTGTGAGTACAGACTATCCTTCCCTGTGAATGCCAAAACAATTTCTGGAAAGGAGGGACCAGGGTCTTAGGGTCTTTTTTGATATGCAAGAGAATCTGTAAAGTACATGAGTTAAGCACTCCATGATGTAATCACCTGTGCTTTGGGTGGTGGATAGTCCCCTAACATCTTCTGCATGCAGATTTTTTTGAAAAGAACAAAATCTTATTTCAAAAAATTTCTGAATGTGTTCTTATTTTTACACATGCTCTAAATTGTCACAGTGAAAGACTGCAAGTCCTAATCCTCAGAATGCACCTCCTTCTTTGAGGGACAGGGTTGTTAATAACAGGCTGAGAACCTGATGGAGCATATTATCAATGACTGGAACCATGCCAGATGCACAGTAGGCCAACAATAAGTAGATATTTTCTTTGCCAGTAATGCCCTTCCTGTACTGGGTAAAATATGAGCAAGTGATGAGTGTAGAAATATGTCATCTTGCCATAAGAATTATGTTGAGCTGAAAACATTTGAGTTCCTGAAATCCCTTATCTGCCTGAAAGCAGAGCCTCCCAAAAAGAACTCAACTATGATAAATTCCCTCCCCAGGAGAAACTCTTTCTTTTCTTCTAGACATTGCAACAAACTATCATATCTCCCACATATTCTTCTAAAGGCCCATTTACCTTAAAAAAATTATTTGCAAGTAAAATGTGCAAATATAGAAATTTATACACCTTTTCTCCTCTTAATCTGTCTATTATTGGTTTAATTCACAGGCCCTAGGAAGAAACCTAAGAAAGTAGAGAAAATTTTTTTCTCTCCTACAATGCTTATGAGAGACTTCCAATCATTTAAAATAAACTTTGCAGGTATTATGGATATCTTGGAATTTCCTGTTGGAGCCCTGGGATATCTACAAAGGAATAAGGACTATCTAAGGCCAAGGACTAAACCATCTTTCCATGATGTCTTTATGTAGAAATGAATCCATTCTGGAAGAAAACATTGGGAAATATTTATAGACAATGTTTTTTGCTCTCATTATTGCTCTTCTCAGTTCATTCATATGTAAGGGGGGAAGTCAGTGAAAAACCACAAATATCCAACAGACACTAAAACTGAGAGGTCTGAAAAGATCCCCTCCCACTACCCTCATCCCAAATTGTCTTTTTCTTTTTAAGGAATCAGTTCTGCCTCCATGAATATGCTTGGGAGATGGCTCAATGAATAAAACATATTCATATCAACAAGTAATTATATTACTCATGAGACAATAAAAACCTTTCTTTTTTCAGGAACTCATTAAAATTAATCCTTTCAGCCAGAATCTGAAGACTACAGAACCCTTCTTTCTGGAAACAAACACACAGATCCTATGATTTATTTATTTTAAAGTCCTAAGATTATTGGATACGAATGAATACCAAGTGGAATAACATATTTGAACCATTCCATATTTGAACTGGCTTTTCCTTGAGCTGGTGATAAAATTCTATACTGATTCTAAGAATCATATGTTGTGCGACTTTTATAAAATTCTTCATCTTGAATCATTCTGTACCCATGATCCTGACAAGGTGTTCTTAATATTGAATGAAGAAAACATTTCTAATTATAAGAAAAATGCATTTTGCAATTTTCAAGGGGCTAAAGAGGATTCTATATTTTAGACACAGTCAGGGAAAATGTAATTTGTTTAATATACAAACAACCACAGGTAAATTTGAAGAGGAGGTGTAACATATATAGGCATTTTCCATGTATGGTATATGATCTGGCTACAGCAAAGATTTTTGCCTTTTGAGAAAGAAGCAACATGTTGGTGACTAAGGGTATTCTTAGAGAATTATGATTTTATTCTGGGAATTTCACTTCCTCTTCATCAAAATGCAACATCTATAAATGATTTACACTGTGAGACACGATTTAAAATTCGTCTTTCCTTGAGGACCCAAAGCTTCCTTTGAGTCAATTCAAATTCATTAAAATGTTCTACTGCCTTCCCTGGCGCATTAACAAGGATTCTTAATTTAATGCATGTAGTTTGAATACATTACCCTTTATTTCTTAAATATTCAATGAAAAGTAGAAAAACAGACTTGAAAATCCACATGTTGAGGTCATCTTCTATGAGTTCTTAACTGCATAGTGACTCAGTAAATCTAAGTGGTGTTGTTCAGAACATTCTAGAACAGTGGCAGCAGTGAGCGTCTGCATATGTGGAGAGCAAGCCAGCTGATGACTGAGGCACTGCCATCTTTTCTTCTCTTGCCACTTTAGACCATGAAAATTTAACAATGAGATTGCTAAAATAGTTAAGAACAAATCCTCTCACTGTTCATTTTTTTTCAACAATTTTATTAGGTATTTTCTTAAAGTAGTATTGTGCTAATTTGCTTTGGAGATGGTTAAATGAATAAAACATATTCATGTAAAGAAGTAATTACAATACTCATGAGGGAATAAAGATCTTTCCTTTTTGGGGTATTCATTGAAATTAGTCCTTGCAGCCAGCATCTGAAGAATACATACCCTGCTTTCTGGAAACAAGCACACAGATCATATGACCTATTTATTTTGAAGTCCTAAGATTATCGGATATGGATGAAAATCAAGTGGAATAACATACTTAAACCATTCCATATTTGAACTGGCTTTTCCTTGAGCTAGTGATAAAGTTCTATACTGTTTCTAAGAATCATATATTGTGTGACTTTTATAGAATGCTTCACCTTGAAAACAGAACTAAAACAGCAAGCTGTAGATAAATGAGCACCCCCGCCCCCAACTTGCCATATCATAAGGCTTATTCTTGAAGACCTCAGGTAAACCAAGTCAAATTCATATTCCTAAACCTAGAACCTGCCACATATGGAATAAACAGTGCAATTAAGTTCTGCCCTTTTAAAATCCCTTTGACCATATAGATTATAAAGTAAAATCATTATTTGCAATTTTGCACACTGCTTATGCACACCAACTTAAAGAGAGGGTATAGAATAATAATTAAAATCTGAAAGTATGAAGTCAAACTCTCTGATTCCAAATCCTGGTTCCAACACTTCCAAGCTGTATGAATTGGAGAAAATTGTTAAACTACTGTCATTAAGTGTCCTCATCTGTAAAATGAAAATAACATTACCTTCCTTGTGAATTTGTTGTATTTTTCAATAATATGATGTTTTTTAAAAAGTGCATACCATGCTATCTGGCATTAAAAAAAACACTAAAATACTATCACCCTCTGGCACTCTGGCACTCTAAAAATCCCATCGGGATGGAAGTACATCATCTCATCAGTTCTTCCTGCTATTACCTGTAGGGATGACTCTCATCTCTTCTTTGCTACCCTCCCTGAAAAGATGATCCATGTCAAGTTTATCTTTGCTTCCCCTTTGGCACATGCTGCTCAGTACACACTGAGGGACAGTGTAGCATAGTGTTTTAGCTCATGCTCTGGACTCACGTGGGCCAGAAGATGAAACTGGTCTTCTTCACTTAATTTTTTCTTAGTTTCCATGTTTATAAAATGAGTTAAAGGTAAAGGTATTAAACATACCCTGTTGGCCAGCCACCAAAAAACAAAAAACAAAAAACAAAACAAAACATAAAAGTAACAACAACAAAAAAAGTAAAGGTATCTACCTCATGATGTTATTATAGGTTTCAATCAGATAATGCATATAAAGTTTTTGGCATACGCTGATAAAAGCAACAGCAAACATTTATATACTACTTACCACATGCCAGGTATTGTTTAAGCACTTTCCATGTATTAACTTGGCTAAATTCTCATTACAATCCTATCATATTGGAGCTATTATTATTTTCACTTTATATATGAAGTGAGCCCAGAGAGATCAATAACTTGTTTACAGTCATATTAATGGTAAATAACAATGGCAGGATTAATAACCAGGCAGTTTGCCTTGATTCCGGGGTCTTCAGCTCTATACCCTACTGTCTCCCAATAGTACATGCTTGTCAAATATTTGCTATTACAATAGTAATCAATAAATATTTGTTGAAATATTTATCTAACAAATCAATATGTGCTGAAGTTCTTATTATTTACTATATCTTGCTAAGTAGAAAATCCTACCATAGCCCACAAAAAAAACCTCTTTTGCCTAGAAGTTTTTAAAACTTCGCAGCTTCTGCCAACCCAGAGTATTAAGAAAACAAAGCATATGTAGGAAAGGCAATTCAAAGTATGTTTTAATATACTACAATATCTATCCTTTGTATGATTAGATTTTATGAGAATTTTAATTGCAACAATAGTGTATGATCTGCTGCAAATGACTGACTTCATCTAATGTACACATCATTACCTACTTTAAAACTTTTACTTAAAGGGGGAACAAAACTATAAGAGGTAGCTTTGAAGTCAGTATCAATAGTCTTAATAATACTCTTAAAAATCATTAACCAAAATGTATAACAGCCAGCTTTCATTGTTTAGGTTTATGATTATATTTCCTGCAATGTAATATAAAGTGTAAAATATAAAGTATAAAATGCAAACTAAATTTTTGTCTTGGGTAATCTGGTCCCTATAAAAGAGTGAACGTGTTGCTATTTGGAAATGGGAGGAGGGGTTATTCTATCGTTTTATAACAAAATACCATACTTCATTTACAAAGGAAGAATTTGTTTTCCATGCAGTATCAGTAAAAAGGATATAATTGTATGCATTTTTCAGGAACTTCATCCTTAATTTCATCCTTATTTTTTTTCTTTCATCTGTTTCTAATTTACACTGTCTTGTTGTGTTTTCTATATCCATATAAACTACCCTATGTCCTTCCTGGAACAAGATAAGAGTAAATAAATGTCCTATAAGCAAAGTATAAGGTATACGTGACATTTTCACTGAATGGAATTTGCAAACAAGTAGGGTCAATCTGATATTTATTACTTTTTGTCATTCATAGACTTCAAAGAATCCTCCTGAGTTGAACATCTGAATTTAAAAACTAGTTATGTAGTAGGCTGAATAATGGCCCCCAAAGATATCAGGTCCTTCTTCCTGGAACCTGTAAATTTTACATTATATGGAAAAAGTGTCTTTGCAGGTGTGATTAAGTTAATTTTCTTGCGATAGGGAGATTATCCTGGAATATCCAGGTGGGCCCTAAATGAAATCATAGTGTCCTTATAAGAGAGAGGCAGAGGGAAACTTGACACAGACAGAAGAGAAGAAAGCAATGTAACCACGGAGGCAGAGATTAGAGCCATGTGGAAAAAAAATGTGGGAAGCCACCAGAAACTCGGAAGAGGCAAGGAACAGATTCTTAGAGCCTCCAGAGGGAGTGCAGCACTGCTGACACCTTGATTTCAACCCAGTGATCCTGATTTTGGACTTCCAACCTCCAAACTATGAGAGAGTAAATTTCCATTGTTTTAAGCCAACAAGTTTGTGGTATTATTCATTTGAATATACACAATTGTTAAATGGAGAAAATGTTTTCCTTTTAACATTAAAGACATTGGGAAAGGTAAAAACAATAAAGTAATTTCCATTTAGAATAATGAAATATTGAAAGGTAGTTTAAAAGGATCAGGAAGTTTTTACTTGAAAGGACTGCCATGTTTCAGGGAAATGCTACAATCCTAACCAAATTCCCTCTCTTATACACATTAAAGCAAAACCCTCCAGTACCAGTGGAAAGCCCGTGGGAATGCTGCCTGCTGTGGACTTTTTATTCCATACTGTTCTCCAGCCCCTCCTCATCGAATGGCTTCATGCAAATCCCACTTCATGTTTTCCATCCTACCAACTCCCCAGAAAGTCTTGTTTTGCTGTAAATTATCTATTCTTTCACAAAGATAAAGAACATATTTTCAGAATTTGCAGAATTTCACTGATAGGAAAGTTTCCAGCATTTACTGAGCTATGTGCAAATAATGTCCAAAGCATCTGGACGACCCCTTGGACAGTACAAGGGGAATCTCTTTAGCAGCTGCCTTCTTAACCTCATTCATTTTTGCTGGTCTCTAGATTAAGAGGAAAAAAGATAAGCCATCCCCACTCTAGATAACTCTAAAATACCATAACTGTGCTGAACATAGAAGGGTACCCTTTGGAAATCAAGGACTATCTTAGAATCTATGAGGCAAATATTCATTTTAGCCAGAAAAATGTGCCAAGTGGAAAAAGATTTCCCTTTAATATAACTCTGAACAGTTTGTGAAAAGTTCTATTCCTAAGGAACTTAATATGTTTGTTGATTAAATGACGAAAAAAAAAAGCCTGAAAATGAATTACTTAAAATACTGGGAAAATGAGGACTTAAGAAGTAAACATTACCCATTTGATTGCACAAGAAGTTGGAGTCATCCTGGGTACTGCCTCCTTCATATCCAATCCAAATTATTTTGATTTTTCTTCCTAAGTGTTTCTTAAGTCTGTTCGCTCTTCTCATATTCATTTGCCTTTTTACTAGTCCTCCCCACCCACAAAGGTTCCATCCAGTCAGGAGGGAAGGGGAAGGTGCCAGAGGGCAGCTGGAGAGGTAGGTAGGGACTTACGTTTTATATTTCCCCTAGAAGTCCTAGTCTTTGAGTGGGAATGAGGCCTCACAGCATCAACTTGCTGCTCATTACTTATTTGGTCGTAAACAAGAAATTTACCTCCTGTGTGTATTTCCTCTCTGTAGAATGGGATTGAGAACACTACCTACCTCGTGCTACTTCTGTGCAGATGAAATGAGTCAATACATGCGAAGCACAAAAAACAGAGAGAGAGACACAGTATACAATTCATCCGAGCTATTTTGATTATCGCCTACTAGGCCTAAAGTTTTTCTGGCTCACACTGAACTATGTGGCCATCTGTCCTAGCATTAACACGGTGGCAATTTTAAATTTATCAGATAGCTATCAAATTAATATCTGTCTCTTCCTCCACTGTAAGGTTCATGAAGCAGAAATCAAATCTGTTTTTGCTCTTCCTAGCACAGAGCTTGGCAAGGGAAAGCACTGGAATATTTGTCAGGTAATTCTCTGAGGTAAAGCAAGCCAGTAAAGCAAACTAATGACACTAGGGGTTCCCAGTCCTGGCTGCAGATGTCTTCAGAATTTGGATGAACTTTTCTTATGGTGCCTATAGCTCTTCTCCAACCTCAATGAACAACAGACTCACCTGGGAAACTTTCAGATATCCCTATGCCCAGGCCCCAGGGATTCCAATTTGATTGGTATGGGGTCAGCCAGGGCCGGTATTTGACTCTCAAAAGAATTCTAATCTTCACGTCAGGTTGAAACGCTCCAGTAGTGATCCCGCCCGCTTCAGTTCAAGTGTGAAGGACTCCAACTCCACCTTCATTTTTTAATTTGACCAGGTGCCCCACCCTTGGTGAATTTTCTTTCCTATTTAGATAGTGGGAGAAACCATTGGAAGTGGCAGCCTTCTGGGCAGGATCTTGGCTGATGGAAAGAACAAGTATGGTTCGCGCTGTTCAGATAATTGGTTAATCCTGGCAGTAAACCTGCTGGGTGACTCCAGGCCCACCCACTCGCCAAACCTCTCTCGTTCGGGACGCTTCTGCCCCTAGAGGGCAAGTGCACAGGGTCGTGAACCTCTTTTTTTTTTTTTTTTTTAAAACGGGCTGTTATTTATATTAAAAGCCATCACAGAATTTGTAGAAGAAAGGTGACAATGACTGTTTTAAAGGTTGAACTCCGCAACCCATCCCTCTGGGCGATGCTCCCAGGGTTAATTCCTTCCCTTGCTCCACGTCAGCCCGGTTTCCACGCTCCGTTTACTCCCATCCTTGAACGATTCCACCGCAGTTCCCCAGCCCTGGTCTAAGTGTGACTCCGAGATACGAGGCCGCCCTACGTGTAGCTGACGCGGGCTCCTCCAGCGGGCGGCCCCGGGAGCCGGGGACAGGGAGCGGGGCTGCCAGACAGCGGCCGGGGTACCCTCGCGCCTGGGGAGCAGAGGTCGCACCCGGATCGTGGGAAGCCCGGACACACGTGTGACCTGCCGGAGGTTAGGGGGCTGGTCACGCTCGCTTCGCCTCGCAAGGCAAGAAGCCCCTGGTGTGGCCGGTGACTCGGGTCGTCTCTGCGGCGCCACCATCTCGGCGCGCGCCCCGCTTACCCCCCAACTTGGGAGCCGCAGGGCGCGAGTCCACGGCCCCGGGCGAGAGGAGTCGGCTCCCTGCCCCACTCCCCAAGGAAAAGGGAACGAAACGCGGATTCCGGACCCTGCACAACAGGTCCTCGGGGCACCCGCGAGGTTGGGGAGGTCGGGGGCGACTGGCTGCGGAAAGGGGTAGAACATTCCATGGGCGCATTTCCTGCGGAGGAGCCTCTCCACTCACTGATCCCCAGCCCCTTCACCGTTCCCCAGCCCCACGGGAAATCCTGAGTTGGGGAGCGGGCATTAGCCCGAAGGCGGCGGGGGTAGCAGCGGGTTCCGGACGTGTAAGATGGCACCAATCGGTTCTGTCCGAGAGCAAAGTTAGGTGATGCAAGAAAAAAGCCTTTCTGCGCGCTCCAGGATTTGACCCTCGGGGCGATCGGCGACCACTCACCTTGTGCCTGCGCCTCCATGGTGGCCGACTTCGAACTGAGCGCGGCGGGGACTCCTATGCGTTTCGCAGAGCAGATGGCAACAGTGCCCGGGCTCAGAATGCAGCTGGACCCGCCGCTCGCGCCCTCTCCCGGCACGCGTGTCGCGAGCGCTGCGTGGAGGGGGTGGGGGAGCGCGGGCCGCCACCACTGGCCGCTTCTGGTTACCTCCGCCCCTTCCAGTCCACCTGGCACCACGCTGGAAAGAGCGTCCCGCTGGGCGCCACCTGCCGGCCACTCTGCACAGCAGGCGGGAGGCGGCCACCGCCGGCACCAAAAATGCCTGAGCCCACTGAAGTTGGCCCTGAGCGGGGCGGTACAGGAGCAAACGCCCTGGGACAGGGGGAGTGAGCTGAGTTTACAGTACTCGGCCATTGCTCCTAGTGGAGATACAGTCAGGTTCCTGCAAGCCTTGGTTCCAACGTTTCTGTCAATACATAACCTTGTTTTATGTATGTTTTTGTTTAAAGACGTCTTTCTTGATGTATATCGTTGATTTATTAACATTGAGCTCACGGCCAACAGCAGTATGATTCGTACCAGAACGAAGTTTATTAAGCTTATTGGACGTATCTTTTCTCTCTAAGGCACATCACAGCCTTCTTGCATCTAGGAACCGTAGACAGTACTTCAGCGCTATGCTTGGGGGCCATTTTAAACAGCAAAATCACCCGCCAAAAAAGCAGCAAAATTGGCCTATTTATAAGCCAGGAGAAGGGCACTAGTTTATGTTATAAGAACTGAAACAAGAAAGCAGAGTCTCCTGTTTGGCCTCAGCTGGGAAACAGCTTTTGGGCCTCTATGGTCTCCAAAATACAGGGAAAGTGCTGAGAGTAATGATTTTTGTGTTACAAGTACATTTTAGTGAGAAGGTGACCTGACAAATATGGAATCTGTGAATAATAAGCATTGACTGTACAGGTATACTTTCTAATCCCAAATCTGTGGGCTGTACTGGTAGGTTGATGAGGCAGCCACGTTTTCAGAGAAGACGAGAAACCCCTTCCCTGTCTGAGGATTGCCAGGCAGTGTGATTAGAAAGAAAGCAAGTACTACTAGCTGGCCTCTCACCTCCACGGTCTTTGGTCTTTAAGCTGTTCCTTGTATCCGCTTTTTCTCAACATCTACACAGTCTTCATCTGTAAAATACAGTGTAATATTTATTTACATTTGGTCTTGAGAAGTTTGCCATTTTTGTGGTTTTTCTCTCCCTTTCTTTCTTGAAATAGATGTTAAAGTCCGTCAGGTTGAGGGTGGGTATTGTAGAGGTAGGAAGGTACTTTCCCTTTCCTCCCCCATCCTTGGGGTCATGGTCGACACTCCTATAACAAAAGGCAGATTAACAAGACAAAAGCATAACAGATTTATTTAATCAAAGTTCTACATGTCATGGTGTTGGGAAAATAGAATAATTTAATCAGGCTCCTCTCGCCTCAGGGCCAGTTGGGGGTGGTTCAGTAAACATTGTGTGTGTGTGTGTGTGTGTGTGTGTAGTTAGTGCACATGCACACCAATGTATCTTTTTATTTTTGTTGCAGTCTTGTGTGCCTCTGCAGATCAGAGAGAGAGAGAGAGAGATTGATTTAGGGAAGCAGGCAGGTGGGCATAGGCCTCAGGAGTCCACCTCTAGAGTCTGCCCCACGCAACCATGCTTTCCAACCTATGGCTCCAAGGACCTTTTGGCCGGTTACCTAGCTCATACACCTGCATGAAGGGGTCTGGTGACCCAGCCTGGTGTGTGAGGGGTCTGGGGACCCGGCCTGGTATGTGAAGGGTTTGTGGCCCAGTCTGTGAACAGGCTTGAGGGGTCTTTGGGCTCCAGACCCAGCCTTAGCTTGACAATTGGCCCAGTCAGTACAGGATGGGATGCAGGTAAAAGAGCCCAACAACTGGCGTGGTCGTCTCGCTTTACAATTGGCATCACGAACAGGATTAAGAGCTAGACAATTGGCGCTGTGAACAGGATTGCAGACATCAGCCCTAGCGCCACACACGGGTATCCTCAGAAATGAAAACCCAAAGACCCAGAGAAAATGGTCTATTTTTTTGTTTAGGTTTGATGTAGAATGGACAGCTGTGTAGAAATGTGATTGGAAAAAAAGGGAATGACGTAATTTTAATAGACTGAAGCGGGTAACCAAGCAAGGCCTGTCTGTTCAGATCCTTCTTGGCCTCTCTGCAGCATTCCTTCTGGAATGAGAGTCTTATGACCTCCTATTAGATAAGGTAGGGAGGTCAGAGAATTCTTTGTGGCCAGCTCCTACCCAGAAAGGCTGGGGAAGGTTAGAGTAGTATTTTAGTTTCTATGGCCTTCCTTGGGGGAGAAAGAATTGCAGGAGAAAGAAGGGCAAAAGATAGAGACTTTGCTTCTGAGGCTCTTCCAATGTTGTAGTGGACTGAATTATGTCCCCCCCCCCAAATTCATTGGAGCTTGAATTGCATCCCCCAAGTTTTATGTATTAGAAACTTAGCCCCCACTGTGATTGTTAAGAGGGTGGGAAATCCTATTATGGTAATTGAAAGGTGGAGCTTTGAAGAGGTGATTGGATTGTAGGACCGTGCAATAGTGAATGGATTAAAAATGGTGGTCAGGGGCGTGGTTCTGAGGGCTTTAAAAGATGAGGAGGGTCTGTCTGTCTCTCTCTCTGCTCTCTCTGCTTCCATCACCTTGCAGTGTGAGACCACTGGGTCACTGTCACCACCACCAGATGGACTTTGGAATTCCCAGCCTCAGAAAGTGTACGCAATAAATTTGTTTCTTTTCCTAATTACCCAGTTCCATGTATTTTGTTATAAGCAACACAAAACGGACTAATACAAATGTACTTCAGTTCAAAGTAAGCATGCTAAATGCCATACTTTGGTGTATCACTTTCTGAGCCCCAACAATATTATATTAAGCCTCTCAATTCCTGCCAAAGAGACTTGTACAAAGTCATAGATGAAAAAAAGTTCATTGAATAAACGACTAACCATTAGGTTATATTTTACCCATGCTGAAGTTACTCTCAGAACACTAATACACTTTAATGAGTCTTACATTTTTGTTTGAAAGAAGGAGTGCTCATGGTTTCCTGGCACATGTACAAAAACATCAGTATTTTTTTGTTATGTTGAAGATCTCACTGACTTATAATCATCGTTGGTAAAATTGCTCTGTACAGCAACAAGCCTAAGAGCTTTTAAATGACTTTTGGTGATAGTGACCAAAGACGCATGAAGTGCTGAATCAGTGATTAAAGCACTTTTACAGGCTACACAGTTGTTCTGGTCTTCCCTACCCTGGAAATTAAATACCAGGTTAAGGTTAACTCCCAGCTGTTAAACCGAGCTAAAAATAGTTAATGACTTTCCAAGTTGAATCATCTAACCTTCTCCTACACTCTGACTCATTTTTCTGATTATAAAACTTTAAGCTACTACTACCCCTTTATTTTTTTTCATTGTTTATCATAATAAAATATTAGTGTTCATTCAGAAATAGTTACTGAATATCTTCTATGTGCCAGGGACTACTGGAGGGTAGGACTACAGATAAAGGATATGAACCTTTTAGCCTGGGGAGTTTATGATCTGGTGGGAAGGAGGGATGAACACACTTTTTATAAAGCAGTGCATGTGTAAGTAAATGCTGTGCCAGAGGTGAGCCCAGTGAGCCTGTGAGTGGTGAGGGAGACGTCCTCGCTCAGGCTACTGAGAAGGACATGAAGGAAGGCTTCTTGGAGGATGTTTGTTTCACCTGCATCTTGAGGGATGAAGGAATTAGCCGGGGAAGTTGTGTTAGCCTCCAAATAATGGTTTAGCCATGGGAGACGATGATTGAAGTCATCATATTATAAAAAGAAAGACTGTACATTTTGTAATTCTTCCTTTTTCTTGTCACTTGCGGTGGTGAATTTCCTTAACTTCCTTAAAGCTTAATACATCAGCCATCTTTACCCTTTCCTCCTTCATCTCTGTAGCTACTCTACATGGAAAACAATGGGCAGGGGTTTGAGTGGATGAAATCCTGGTTCACTCAAGAGTTGATTTTTCTGCAGAGGTGAAGATGCAGTGGAAATCTTAAATGTCCAAAGGGAAGGGATGTTTAACAGTCTTTGCCTAAACCAGCTCCAGGTCACTTGTAATGTACAAGTCTGAAGGTGCCCTTGGGAGGTGGGCAGGGCACAGGAATGAGGGGAAGGAGTAGGAGAGGACAGGTAAAGTGTGCTCCTCTCGCCCCTGGAACCTTACTAATACATCAAAGGAGCACATGGGCTTTGGGGCTGTCACTCTGCAAATTACTAGCTGTATAACCTAAAGCAAGTTTCTTTAGCCTCTCTGTGCCTGGTTTTCTGCATTTGAGGCAGGATGCTGTATGAGATACTAATTGATGTGTTCTTTCCTCCTGTACCATCGGGCCCTCGTGTTTTTAGAGCAGTGGTTTCTTCCCCCACCCCCAAGCCACAGGAAGGAAGGGGTTCAACAGGATCTCCCGTGAAGATAGAAGCGCTGCACAGGGAGAAGCAGTTGGTGTCTGTGTTGGATCTCTGCCTGGCCGAGGACCTGCTGAGCTCAGCTCACATCACACTACTGAGTAAGGAACTGGGGACAAAGTTTGATTGCTCAGGAAGGGTCCCCGTACTGCCCTCCCTCCTTTTCCACGAACTTCCCAGTTCTCATGAGGATTGGAAAGTGGAGTCCACCAGCGAGGGAGCTGACCGTGGAGGCCAAAGGAGATGGGGGGCTGCAGTCTTGCCAGGACCACTGAAGTAGAAAGACAAGAGGTGAAGTGAATATCAGAGGAGAGCAGCACAAGGCCGTGAGCTGGGGACTACCAGGACCTGGGGAGCTGCAGGTGAGTGATCATGCTGTCAACCCCAGCCAGCTAATCCTGCAGTCCTGTGCGGTTCCCCTGCCTCGCAGTACTCATCCCACACTCTCAGCCAAGAGGAACTGGTATCTAGAGGGAGAGGGGCAATAGGGGCCTGAAAATCAGAGTAGCTTTTGCTTCATAACCAACACACACAGATTTTCCAAGCAGTGCTGATAGAAGAAGAAATTGTCGGGGCTCAGAATATGATACCCCAAAGTATGGTGCATTGGCATGCTGAATACTTTGACGTGAAGGAAAGGGGCTCAGCAGCAAGATCTTTCTCTTGCACTCCTTTTCCCACCAAGGCAGGCCATAGAGACTAGAATTCCCCTCCCCCAAAGCCAGTCAGAAGACCTAGAAATATTACTGTAACCTTCCCCTGCCTTTCTGCGTAGGAGAGCTGGCCATAAAGAAATCCTCTGACCTATCTTGTCTGATAGTAGGTCATAAGACCCTCATTCCAGAAGGGCCCTGCTCTATACCCAGCAGGAAGGAATGCTGCAGAGAGGCCAAGAAGAATCTCAGCAGACAGGCCTTGCTAGGTTTCCTCCCTTAGTCTGTTCCCATCAGATGAAACCCTTCTGTCCAGTCACATTTCTATGCAGTTGTCTACGCTGTGTCAAATCTAAACATAAAAATAGACTGTTTGCCATAGGCTTTGGGTCTTCATTTCTGAAGCCTCTAGTGTCATGTAAAACTTTGATTAAATAAGTGTGTATGCAGAATACAAACGCAATTTGCGGTAATGGGCAAGCTGCTAGTGTGAATCTGGCCTTCACATCTTGGACACAAGGGGTGACAACCAGCTCTGTATCTCATGAATATTCATAACCAATAAAAAAGAGAAGATATCAAGCTTAAAATATAAAATAAAATAAAAAATAAATATGTATGTTTTCTCCTGTTAATCTGTCTTTGTTAGTTTTTATTTCAGACCAAGTCAGGAACGCTAGGAGGGTTGAGGAAACTTTTTCTCTTCTACAAGATTTACTTTGAGATTAAGAAGAAAACTAAATCATGTAGGTCATATACCAACATAAGACTGTTCTACTTACCAAAAAACTAATGAAAATTAATAAATCTGGATCAGCTGCCTAAAAGAGAGCTCCTATCAAGCCAGTTCAGTGGACAGTTAGTTACTGGGAAAAGCGCCAATATTTCATGTTTATCCCTCAAAAAGTTGTGACTACTCAACAAATTAATTACACTGTATAAAATGCTTTACATAAAACTTAGTGAACAAATTTAGTTTTTTTCTAAGTTTCACAAAAATTTCTGCACATATTTACCGGATCCATAAATTATGCATGGATGTTCAGAGACTTTAGAGGATAAAAGTGCTTTCTTCTTTGTTATAAAGAAACATATTATTTAATTTTATCCCGAGGTTCCCATATACTGAAGCTTACTCCTTTAGACTTAAAAACTTCTATATAATCATTTTAAATAGCAATCTCTAAAATGCATTTAAGTTTTATTTGCTTTCTAAGGTTTTAATGCAGGGTTTTTTTCACCTCAGCACTATTGACATTTTTTACTGAATAATTCTTTTTTGTCTAGTAGGATGTTTAGGAGCATCACTGGCCTCTACCCACTGGAAGCCAATAGCAGCCCCAGAGTCGTGACAATCAAAAATATCTCCAGACAATGCCACGTGTCTTCTGGAGGGCAAAATTGCCCCCAGGTGAGAACCACTGCTTCCACTCTTTCTTGAATACTCATAATCATTATGAATAGAAACTATTACCCTGTGCAATACAGGGATGCCTATCTCAGCCCAGGCAGGGATGAGGATTTTGCCCCTCATTTCCACAAAGAGCTGTTCTTGGAGTTTTCCTGTCTCTTTAATGTTGTCAGTCATTTATTATCTGCTTCCTGAACATTCGCCATTGGGCAAGAAAGGGCTAAGAGGGGCTTTGCCTCTTTCCTGTTGATTTCTTCCTGGAAGAAAAAGAGAAAGAAGAATGACTAGTGTGGTTATTGGTCTGTAACTCTGCATGAGGAAAGTACTAGAAGTTCCTTCTCTTTTGGGGGGTTGAACTGATCATTTCTACCCAGGAATACACTTTGGACCGACCAGTGTCCTCAGCCAATCTCTCTTCTTGAGAGAAGGGCAACAAAGAGGATTGGGAACACGTCAATTATATGGGCCTTCAGGATGGGATGTGGCAATCGGAGACAAAGAATCTGAAATGTCGGGAGGAAAGGAGCCCAGGCCTGCACTGGTCACTACATGGTTGGCATCTGGTTTTCTTAATTTTCAAAACCTACACTTTGCAAAATTGGCTACTTTCAGGCTTCTTGCATCTCTTTTGTTTATATTTTGGGGTTTTTTTCTGCTTAGTTTTTATTGTTTCCTTTCACAAATGTTCATCTTTCACTAGCACTCAGGAAAGAAAGAAAACAAATGTGTTGTCAACTAGGATTAGGCCAGCACAGGATGTGCAGAGGAAATGGAAACAAGGGAACTCCGAGGAGGAGGCTGAAAATGACAGACTACAAAGACAAAGGCCTCTACCACACAGGCAATGACTTGGTTTTTCTCATTCCTTAGATTTTTTACTTATTTATTCAAGGATGCAATTTCTTTACAACTCTTGGACAGCTTTTTGCTGATTAGAGGACTAAAAGGTTTAGTGGCAGTGTTTCTGATGGCTGTCCTTGCAGAGTTTGACCTCAAGATGAATGGATATTACACTGCCATTCTCGTAAAACAGAAACAAAGTCAGGTGTCAGATTCTTTTCCAAACACTTCTGGACTCATTATTTACAAGTGACATTGAAAAATTAGAGAAAGGTTAAGTAGAACGTCACAATGATTAGTAATAAGGTCCTTAGGAAAAGTTAAAGCAGCCAGAAAGCTCATTTATTTTGGCAAGCAGAAATCTGGGTGATATGTCGATGACAGTGTATGCATTTGTCGTGCATGGTCACAGGGTAGATCACAAATAACACTGCAAAATGGCAAAGAATTGCTTAGTGACTACAATAACAATTTTCCAAATCTTCAAAGTGACTTGACTTTCACACTCTGAAATAGTCTAAACTGAGTCTTAAATAAACATGGTAGACACTACAAAACAATCATAAAGACTATGCAATAGGTCAATAAGAACATACCATTGTATGGTCTGTTACACTAGCTGATGTCAAATTCAAGGATATGGTCTGGTAGGCAGGCTTTTTTCAGTTAAGACCCCACCAGAAACTCAGCTCTGCTAGGGATATGAATAAGTAAATAATATTAACTTTTGGTTTTGCAAACTATTAAATAGAATGAAGCAGTTTAAATTTGAATTTGAAATACTGCATGTTACCCAATGTTTTAAAATACTATGGAAGCAGAAAAAAATAAACCCATAATTAATAATATTAAAAATAATCATTTTGGAATTTAAAAAATCTCATATGCACTATAAACTTTAATTCTTCAAATATTCTATTATTAAACTTTTGAATAAAAGCCAGCAGACAAAATGCACTTAGGGAATTGTGCAGAGAAAAACATTTCTACAAAATCTCTCTTAGGAGTTCTTGTTCTTTGGTACTGAGTCCTCATTAGTAATAGTTAAAGAACAGAACTCTATTTCTCCAGGGAACATTCCTGCAATAAGTTTATGAAGCAAATTTGTATCAGAAAAAATAGTAAGTCAAATATATCCCATAGAGTACTAAGTTATAATTAACTCAGGAGTTATCTACATTTTATATTTTCTAATTCCAATCAACACATATTCTGTGTAAAAAAAAAAAGTGTAAATTTTATTTTGTTGCTCATGAGTTGTTTTAAGTCAGTTTATTAATTTCAAAGCTTTAAAAAATTGTTTAAGCATATGACAATCATGTTCTATTAGTGAACATTTGTGAAATGGTCTTACTAAGACTAAACAAAAATTTTCTAAAGTTTATTTAAAAATGGAAAAATTCAAAAAAATTTATCATTCATTTAAAGTTCTGATTAGGAACTTTGAAAATAATCAATTTGTACATTTCTTTCACCCCATACATCAAAATTGATGCCACAGAAATTAAAATATGAAATATCTTTAAACCATATAAAAACTACAAGAAAATATAATTGAATGTTTATTGTTTTGAATTTTGAAGAGTACTCTCAAAATTTAGATGTGATGGAAAGAAACCATTAAGAGAAAGATGAACACATTTGGCTTCAAAAAATTAAAACTTCTGTTCATCAAAAATGACCAAAATTAGCAAATTGGAAAATAATTTATAAAAAAGATGTAGGAAACAATAGTGTAGAGGAGGAAAAAATGCTTCTTTCTACCTTCTAGGTCCTTTTGCTGGTCTATGAATTAAACTGATATAAGATTAACAGGAGAAAACCAATTTTAATTACATCCTATGCATAGGAGTCCCCCAAAAATATGAGACTCAAAGAAGTGGCCATATGATTGAGACTATATATCATCCTGACCTACAGAAAGGAATACCATTTGGGGGCTTCTGAAAGGAGGTGGAGACAAATTACAGGAGGGTAAGGGGAGAAAATGCATGGTGAATAAAGCTGCCTTTATTGTGCAGATAAAAGTCTCTCAGGTGATCACAGTTGTCTCATACCTTTACTAGTGAAAAATCTCCTTTATGCATATAAATTTTCTTTACAAAATGAAAGTTTTATATATATTTTAGGCAGGGGTAGGTAAAGCGCTTCTTCTGCTTTGGCTGGTTCTCAATTTCTTTTAGCTCAAAATAGTCAATATGCCAAAGTGGTATAAATAGGTACTTCAAAAAGTTCATAGAAAAATTGAATTAAAAGGTAATACAAATCCTTCCATCAACTTTTTGAAACCCTTATATTTTGGGATGGCAAGTCCTATTTCATAGGATGTATTTCAGGATTACATGTCCTAAACCTTATCAATAGGAAGAGCACTGAGATCTCTAGACATGTAAATCTACAAGACCTTGTATAGCTATAACCTTGATTCCAAAACCCAATAAGAACAGTCACAGGAAAAAATTATGACAAATTATTACTATAAATGCTATAAACTATATATAAATATTATATAAATGCTATAAATACTATAAATAAAATGAAGACAAATCAATTTCAATAGTGTGTCAAGTGTGTGTGTATGTGTGCATGTCTATCACTTTACTAGTTAAGGTTGAACTCAGGAATCCACGGATGGTTAAACTTCAAAAAATATAGTAATAAAAACAGTGTAGTTCTGGAAGCAGCTCATACTGATTCATGAAAGCTGCTTATCAGATTTTCAAATAAAATAGGATAGGATGTTTTCCAAGCAAAAAGAAAATGAATCTGGATGAAAGGTCAGAAATGCAGAATGGAATGAAAAGCAATAAAAATGGTGAATATGACTGGTATAGCAAAGTAAATATTGACTGTATGAGGGGTCTTCAAAAAGTTCATGGAAAGATTTGTATTATCTTTTAATTCTATTTTTACTTTTTTTTTTTTCCTTATTGTCTTTTTTCGTGTCCGGCAACGGATCGCAACCCTCAGTGTCACGCCCGTACCGGACCGGGACCGGCAATGGGATCGCAACCCTCGGTGTTGCGCCCGCATCTCACTCAGCCAGTGAGCGGCCGGTCTGTATGTGGGATCCGAACCCTCGGGCAGGAGCGCCGCCGCGCTCCCAAGCGGCGCACTGTAGCAGTGCGCCACCGGGCCGGCCCCTATTTTTACTTTTTGAAGTACTCTCAATAATACAAAAAAATGTCTTGGGAGGTTTAAAATTTGCATGGAATGAAAATATACAGCACAACTGCATATATGTCAGGAGTTAAAATATTCTCAGAATTCTGCATTGTCTGGGAAGAAGGTAAAATCACCATTTAACATTAGAATTTTATAAGTCAAGAATGAATGTTTTAATCACTTACAAATCAAGAAAAATAGACAGTAACCCAATAAAAATGGGCAAAGGTAATAAAAAAGTGATTCGAGAAGAAGAAACATAAATGGCTAAAAAATAGACGGAAAAGTATCAGAATTCACTGGACATCAAAGAAATGCAAATTCATGTCACAACAAGATACAATTAAATATCCACCAATTTTTAATAAAGGGAAATACTTAAGAATAGTGTTGGTAGGATGAAGAGCAATATGAATTCTGGGTGGGAGTATAAATTTGCATGACAGCTTTGGAGGACAACTTGGCAATATCTAGAAAAATTGAAGATGTTTATGTATAAGCTTCAACTCATCAAATACATACCTTTATCTACACCTCAGACTTAGAGAAACCCTTGCCCCTATGCACAAGGAGACATGCACAGATGCTGATTGCTGTATTGATTGTAATGGCAAAAAATTTGTAAACAGCCTAAATATCTACCAGTAAGACCATGGATAAATAAATGATGAATATTCGCATGAAATACTATAGAGCAGTTGAAATAAACTAACTGGAGTTACAAGTATCACTATGGTTAAATCTCAAAAATATAATGGTGAGCAAAAAAAAAAAAGCAATGTGCAGAATATTTACTGTATTCTCTTTTTCTATAAATTTTAAAAATATGCAAGATGATGATTTATAATATAATGAATAAAGGCATATTTATCAATAGCATGAAAGATCAAGTAGAAGCACACAGGGCTTCAGTAACTTCTGTAGTGTTTTATTTTAAAAATCTGACATTGGTAATAACATAATAATTTGGTAGAACACAGGAAAACACACAGAATTTATTTTATACTCTGTGCTTTCAGTATTATTTTTATAAATTTGATAATTAACTAAAAGTTTTTAAAAGATGGCTGCAGGATTATAAATAAATCAGAACAAACAAGGGTGATGTTTGTGATAACGGAAAGAAGCGGAAAGACTTGAGAAATATTTCAAAAGTAAAAAAAGTAAGACTTAATATTGGTTTATGTATGTATGGGGGATGGGAGAAATGAAAGTGTCATGGATATTGCCCTGATTTCTGGCTTGCACAACTGGATGGAATGTGATACCATTTACACAGACTGCAAACAACAACATCCAAACTATAATTTTATATTTTGTAATAGTATGATACCACTTGCTAACTCAATGCTAACATTCTGTGAAATGGGTAATGAGGGGGAGTAAAGTGGTACAAACCTTTTGACATTTAGCATTGACATTTAGCATTGACTGGGACATTTAGAATTGACCCAGTAATCCTACTTATTATAACCTATTCTAAAATCATTTCTAAGTCGGAAAAAACTTTATGCACTAAATCATAGTTACAGAGAATTATTATCATAAAAATTTGCAAAGCCCAAAAAGTTTCAACTGGGGGGGTTATTAAATAAGTTGGTATATTTACTTAGAGAAACATTAAATGTTCTTTAAAATTAACATTCCAAAGAGAGGGAAATAAAAGTACATGGTATCATGAAAAAGAATTCAATATAAGGTTCTCCAAATAATAAAACCAAGGTAAAAATATTTCATAGAAAAAATGCATTTCAACCATGTTTAAAGGCAGATAAGCCATGCTTTTTGAAAGACTGAAGGAAATATAACATGATAATAATGGTCTGAGTTATGGGAGTATAAGTGATTCGACTTCTGATTTTTCCAGTTGCCCTTTAATGAACATATATTGCCTTTCTAATGAATAAACATTTAAAACTTTAAAATTGCATTAAGAAAAGGAACACATGTAATTTTGGTTGGGTTAATTGTAGTACAATTTATGTACCTATTCTCCTCTTAAATATCCTTTGAGTTGTTTCCAGTTTTTTGCTATCATAAACCAGGGGTACTATGAACATTCTTGCAGGTAGACTCCAGTGTAATTGTAAAACATTTCTATTAAAGTGCATACTTAGAAGTGGAATTGCTAGGTTGAAGGGTATGCAAATATTCAGTTTTATGACATAATTCCAAATTATTTAAAAAATTGTTTCCGTTTTCATTTATACTCTTTTAGCACATAAAAACTCCTCTTGTTCCATATCCTTGACAACATGTAAAAATGCTTTATAAATTGTAAAGTCTGTGCAAATAGAATGGGCTAATATGATCAATGCTGTTCTTTATAGTCATCTGCACATACTTCAACGATATATATTTATTTTCAAAAGCTTTTTAAAAATTAAATAGAATGTTCCTTAAGTGTTGTCAATCCGGTTGGTGTATTACACTCTTAATGTGCATTCATCTGGAATAATAATGAGATTGAGTATCTTTCCATATTATTAGTGACTGTTTTGTTTCCTTTTTCATGATATGTTTATGTCTATTTCCAATTTTTCTTTTTGGTTGTTTGCATTTTCTGGTTGATTTTGGGGAGTTCTTTACATAGTCTGTATTCTAATCCTTTGCCAGTTACATGGGTTACGAACATTTTCTCCACTTTGTGGCTTCTTTTCTCAATTTTTTTCTATACCTTTTGATAAAAAGGCATTCTAATTTTAATATGATAAACTAATCAGTTTTCAGCTACTTTCTGTGCTTTTGTGTTTAATAAGAGAAAACATTTATTACCCTGGAGTTACAAATATATTCCTATATATTTTCTTGTAAAAGTTTTAATATTTTGCTTTTCACGGTTAAATAAAATTTTCTTCCAATTTAAGTGAATTTAACTTTGTTTATAGTGAGGACGGGGTCCAAGTGTACTTCCCCCATACCATCCACTGGGATGGCATCTTTATTACTAGTACATCTTTTTTCCCCACAGATTTGCAATGCCAACTCTATCATATATCCCATTTCCAAATATATATGATTTTATTTCTAAAATATCTATTCTGTTCCATTAGTCAATATTTTACCACCAGATGAATACTACTGCATCTTAATTAAAATGATTTTATACTAAATTTTAATATCTGCTCAAGAACATCTCCTTGCTATACTTCTTCAAATGTGTCTTGCTGTACACAGCCCTTTATCCTTTCATATATGTTTTAGAATTACCAAGACAGGTTCTACAAAATCTACTGCTAGAAATTTGATCACAATTTCCTGAAACCTATAGATAAATTTAAAGAAATTAGAATCTCTTATCCATGAACATAGTAACTAGCTCCATTCATTTAAGACTTTAATATCTTTCAGTAACATTTGATAATATTTTTAATAAAGACTTAGGACATATTTTGTTATATTCATTCCTAGGTTCCTTGTATTTCTTGTTGCTATTAATAATAGTGTGTTTTTAAACTGTAAGTTTTAGTCTTTTGATGTTTAGAAATGCAATTGAGTTTTTTAATACTGATTTTTTTATTCACTCAAGTGTTAAACTTTCTTTTCCAGACTCACGTGATGGTCAACCATTGTGGACACATTCTTAGAAACAGTATTTAAACTTCCACCCAGAGACAGAGCTGAGTCATTTTCTTTGTGGTGTGCTTCTGTGGCTTACAGTTTATTTGAATGGGGTTTTTTTTGGTTTTTTTTTTTTTACCTGAGGGTATAGTCCTTTTTGAGTCCAAACTTTATGAGGAGTATTCTTCTATTTAGCTTCCCATCATTTGTAGTTCCAAGAGTTATTTCTCTTAGAATGGGATAAGAATCTGCATAAGCCTCCAACGTTTGCCTCTCCAGATATCTGCTCATAATTCACTTCTGTCCTCAGATTTCCCTTACTATATTTTAGTCTCATCTCTCTATTTAAAAAGTATATTTAACATTTTCAATAATTTAAGAATATTTATACTTTTATTTAGTGGGATAGTATCAGGCTGTCTAGGTTATATTATCAGAATTAGAGATTTAGAAATTTTCATTTGCCAAATCCAAATTCAAAGAAACAGAGTCTTGGACTATTTAACTGACTTATGTCAAACAGCTAATAACAGTGCAATGATATGAACTCAGATTAAACTCCTCAGCCTCTGTTCTTAACATCATGCCAGAATGCCTCCAATTTCTAATTTTCTTTCCCTTTATTTTTAGGAACAGTTAAAAATTACTATCAGTTCATTCTATAAAAAGATTAGGGAATATTCAAGGAAAATACAAATATAAAAATATAAATTAATGGATTAAATTCACTTAAAATAAATTTTGCACAATATTGGTGGAAGAATATGAAAAAAAGAAAAAAAAAGTTGACTTTCTCTTAAATATACCGACATCTGTACCAGGTTACTCGCTTTCTGCATATCTAACGATCTCTGTTAACCAATCACCTGTTTTTTTCATAGGAGGAAGAAAAGGGCTGCTCTATTCATGAGATAGGTCAACAGTTTAAAGCATTCACTAGAAAAATGAAGAGAATTAACACAATCTGACAAGCTGCAGGAACTTTCAAGCAGTGTGACATTTTAAACCAGATCAGTAAGGAAAATACCTAATTATTCCCATAACTGTCAAATGAGTACAGCAGCCACTCTAAATGGTGGTGAATAAGATCAATCTGAGAGCAAACAGGATCCATTAAACTGCTTGCATAATTCAATGTCCTGTAGAAAATTTTTTTCTTCCCTTTTTACTCCTCTTATGTATTGAAAGAGGTTTACTTTCTATCTTATTACCTCTTATGCACTCCACCTCTCCTTCTGTCCAAGCCACTTTTGCCAAGACACTACCGTGCACTAATAAATGCACATACACACTTACTCACTCTGGTTTTGAAAACTCCCAATGATAAATGTCACAGTTGCTTTCTATTTCATAAGTTAAAGTGTTCTACCTAGATCTGTCATTTTTAATAAAAGCAGCAGGAGAATATTGCAGTACATAATACATTTTATTTATTTACTTATATTTACTATAGTTATAGTTATTATATTATAGAATTTATGCATTGCCGTGGAGCATTTATTATACCTTTGATTCTACCATCACAATTCTCCATTTGCTTTTATTCAAATTTGCTTAATGTTGTACTAATTTCTGACTGAAATGTGATATTTCTATAATTTTCTATGAAGTCTGTCAGTTCTTTTTCTCTCAGGTGGTGTCATTTCTTCCAACAAGGACCATTACCTTATTTAACGAGTCTATTTTTTAAACGGGCATAAATTACTGTGATACCCTAAATCTATTTTTAGCTCTCATAGTATAAAATTAATGACATATGCCTGTGATTGTGTTACATTTTCTACAAGTGGACTCTGGGTGATCCAGCCAACAACTAATTCATTTGGCAGACTCTAGGGTTTTTTCCCCCTTAAAGTCAGCAATCATATTGTTATCAATGATATTTCTAAAACACAAATATAATCATGTTATTACTGTCTTTACAAATTAAAAATAAACTCTCCATAACCTAGGAGCATTTCTCAAAATTTGTTCTGCCCAATATGTGTGTGTGTATATATATATATATATATCTCCTAAAATAAATAGAAGCAAATCGGACAACATTTTAAAATGTAAACTATTCCAAGATCAAAACATTAGGAAATCTGCATATCACTACTCCCTTCTAGAATTTTACAGTGTTGTAACACCTCCTCCAATTAAAACACAATGCTGCTTAATCTTATGTAACTTAGCATTTCCCAAATTTGATCACACATACGTGTGCGTGCATGCACGTGCCACACAAATATACGTATTTCAGTGATGATGGGAGGAAAATTTCATGGACCTCTATTCTTGAGAAAATGATGACTTTTCAGGACACAAATCCACTGTCTTCCTCATGACATAGGAGGCCTTCCCGGGTGGGGCCACGGCCCACCTCTCTTCATGTACTTCCGCTCCCCAACCAGTCACTCCCCTGTACTCGGGGGTCCAGCCATTTGTTAACAACTTGCAGTTTCCCCAATGAGGCAGCCACTTCCACAGCTCTGGATTTACATATAGCTTAATTCTGTTGGGAAAGTCACTTGTCCCCTTGTCCATCAAGCTAACTTCTCATAATTCTAGAAGATTCAATTTTTAAACTGTTTCCTTTGTGAAGCCTTCCCTGACCCTACGTATCATCAAATCTATTGATGTAAAATGAGGTTTTCAAAAGTGTTGTATGAGGTATGATTCTGATTGGTACTTTAAGATTTTCTATGTTAATGGTTATGCATTTATTTTAATGTGTATTAAAAATATACCGGTTTTCCGCTTATAATGATAAAAAAATTGGTTTGGGCAATGTATTGATTTTGCCTTAAGAAGTAAGTCAATTTAAATAGAAATGTTAAATAAGTAACAACTAATTTGGATATGGCAAAATAATATGTAAATGATAATAGTTTGAGGAAATACTGATCTAAGTTATTAGCTTAACACATACAACGGAATCGAAATTGCTGTGCCCAATATGAACACAAGACGGCGCCAGATCATAAGGACTCTAGAACATAGGCATGTCAATGACCTTATTTCAATGGCAAATTCAATGATGATAATCGCTATCACTTCTTGATTACCTATTTTGTTCAAAGCATTTTTCTGGGCAATTTACATACATAGACTCATTTATTCCTTACTATATCCCTAAAGATTTGCTATTATCTCTATTTTGTAGCTGAGATTATTTCAGATAATAACAATGTTTTATTGTTTTGTTTTTGTTTCAATTTGATTTTTTGCCTTTAACATTGTTCCATGCACTGTGCTAAGGCTTTGATATAGATTATCTCAGTTACAATTTTCAGTAACCCTGTGATTCATGCTGCATTGCATTCTTTATTTGTAAATGAAGAAACTGAAATGTAGATAATTTACTCAGACTACATGGCAGGGTAGTTAAAGGTGGGTACTCTGAACTAAAGCCTCTTGTAGTGGATTGAATTATGTTCCCCCCAAACTATTGAAGTTTTAACTGTGTCCCAAGTTTTATGTATTAGAAACTGGGCCCCCAGGGTGACGGTTAAGAGTGTGGGAAATTCTATTATGGTAATTGAAAGATGGATCCTTGAAGAGGTGGTTGGATTGTAGGACCACGCTGTATGAATGGATTAAAAATAGTGGTGGGGGCATGGTTCTGAGAAAAATCAACATTGTCTTGCTCGGTATCTGCCTCAGGGGAAGCCATTACTGTTTCCCTAGGCAATGCACAGGTGGAAAAGCCACTGTCTCTGGGGATGAGGGTTGGGAGTTCATTTCTAGTAAATAAGCCTCAATGCAATTTAGGGGTTCCATGTCCCCACACATCCCCATCCCAGCTTGCAGGGTCCCATTCTTTCCCAACCAATGCCCTCACTTTAGCAGTAGATACCCTGCAAGGCTGATAATTGAACTGCCACTGTAGTTCAGCCAATCTTATGATGAGGGCTCTAAAAGAGGAGAGTCTGTCTTTCTCTCTGTTGCTCGCTCTGCTTCCACCATCTTGCAATGTGAGACCCCTGGGTCACTGTTGCCACCACCAGATGGACTTTGGACTTCCCATGCTCAGAAACTGTAAGCAATAAATTTCATTTTCTTTATAAATCACCCAGTTCCAAGTGTTCGGTTATAGCAACAGAAAATGGACTAATACACCTCCTATTTCACTAAGTCAAACAATTGCTCAAGGATCTCAGAGTAATTTTTTTCTCTTTATCTCCTCCTGCCTCTCTTCACATGCATTAAAGACATAACATCTAACATATTAATTACATATAGCATATGGCAGTGTGGTAATAGGTTAAAGTTTTAAAGGCAATCAGCATACAGGCCATAACAATGTTGATACAAGTGATGGAAGCTTATTACAATCTTTTTCTTTTAAATTTCATATGCTTATATCTGGTAAGGAAAATTTTCTTACTCATATTTATCAGAAAAGATTAAATTCCTTTGTATTAAGACCAAGAGAGTGCTCTATTTAAAGAGAGAGAGAGAGAGAGAGAGAGAGAGAGAGAGAGAGAGAGAGACTGACTAAAGGAAAAAAGGCTAAGATTCCAGGGTAATAATTGTAATTATTATGGCTTTAGTAACTATCTCCTGATTCAGCTATCAGTGCATATTACTAGAATCTAAAGTGTTCACCCCAAGAAGCTTACATTTTAGTATATGTTAGAGTAAAAATATGACAAAGGATGTCTGAATTGTGAAATTTAAAATGTGACAGCCCTACATTAAAATATGTGCTTTACTAATAAATCACCTGGGAAAAACATAGACAATATAGCCCCAGTTCCTGGCAGCAAAGATAATTATAAAATTGAAGCATTTGCCTTTGTAGAGGTTTCTCCCTTTTGTGTGCTCTTCCTTGTGACAAAACTCTTTACCTTTGATTACCAGATTGTCCACTAAACTTGTTGACACTGTAAATCCTAAGTCATAAGTTAAGATCTTGCAAATTACAGGAAGATATAAGCAATAGGATGAGTTCAGTAGTTAGAATTTAGGCCCCAAATTGCTATATTTGAATTGTAAAAGCACACTTGTTTTTTTCATGAGGAACTTTGAAGGACTGAAGGGCTACTTGCACTGAGTGGCCTTTGAATATGTAGTAATGAGCGCTCTTTGAAAGCCTGGTAAGTTTCATGGGTACATCCATTTCACCCATAACATCATCTTTGGCCTTCCTTCCAGGGCTGCCTGAGGCTCAAGGTGGGCTCCCCGGCCCCTGCAGGTGCTGTCCTCCCCGACTGTCAAGGCAGACTTGGAACTCCTCAGGAACCCTCCCAGCCTTACCTTCTATTCTATCCCCATCCTGTTCTCTCTGCTGGGGGTGGTATATTAGTTTCCTAGGGCGCCAAAACAAAGTACCACAGACTATGTGGCTTAACAACAGAAATTTATTGTCTCATAGTTCTGGAGACTAGAAATCCAAGATGAAGATGTTGGAATGGTTGGTTTCTACTGAGTCCTGTCTCCTTGGCTTGTAGATGGCCCTCTTTTCCCTGAGTCTTCAAATGGTCTTCCCTCTGTACATGTCCATGTTTTAATCTCTCTTCTTTTAAGAACACCAGTTATTGGGCCGAGCCCGTGGCAAACTCAGGAGAGTTTGGATCCTATATAGGAATGGCCGGTGCGCTCACTGGCTGAGCGTGGTGTGGGCGACACCAAGCCAAGGGTTGCGATCCCCTTACCGGTCACGAAAAAGGACAAAAAAAAAAAAAGAACACTAGTTATATTGGATTAGGGCCCACCCTAACGATATCATTTTAACTTAATTACCTCTTTGAAGACCTTATCCTCAAATGCAGTCACATTGTAAGATAATAGGGGTTAGGACTTCAACATACGAATTTTAGGACAAAATTCATCCCATAACAAGTGGTAAGAATTGTAATATTACTATTACCTGAGCTGGTGCCCTTTTTCCCTCCCTGTTTAATGTATGGGTTTGCAGGTGGTGGCATTACACTGTACTCATATTTTACATGTATTTCTTCACAGAAAAGCTTCTATATAGATAGATTCACTTTGGAACCAGGGAATTTATTATTTTTAATTTAATTTATTTTTATCACTTATTTTACCAAAATACAAATTACAGGTAAGTATATACTTTTATCATGTATGTAAATCATGTATACTTTTATCATGTATGCACACACGTGCATATATACATACAACTACACACACACATAGTAGTAGTATGCTGATAAGCCAGCTCTCTGCTGCCCCTGTCTCCCCCCAAAAACCCCAAAAACAAAACTGTCTGGTTTGTAGAGTTTCCCAGTTTGTGTAGCGTAAACATTCTCATCTTTGCTTATATCAAACTGCCGACTTGATGTTATTGAACGTGGAATCGAACAGATGAACACAATTGACTTTCACAAAGTGATGGAAGCCAGATCTAGGGCATACACACAAGAGAGAGAGAGAGAGAGAGAGAGAGAGAGAGAGAGAGAGAGAGAGAGAGAGAGAGAGAGAGAGAGAGAGAGAGGAGAGAGAGAACGTGAGAGAGAGAGAGAATATTTTGGAGGCTAATGTAATTTTTCTTGCCCAAAATGTCTATGAAGTTGACATGTCATGAAATTGAAATGTCTTCTCTTCCTTGATAATGCCTATCCCTGCGACTCTGTATTGATCCTTCTTATGCTCTGTCTCACATTTCCTTGGCTCATGTTTTTATTTCAGCCATACAGAGGCAATCGGTTGCAAGTACATACTTGCAAGTATAATCTGGTAGTACTTTTCCTCAGATTTCTGTCTTGGGACTTCTCTGCCTCTGCTTCATAGGATGTATTATGGAGACTGCTAAGCCCTTGAGATTCACATAGAAATGTGGAAGTGTGAGGGTTATTGCCCCACAGAGCAACCCTTGACTGTTGGGGACCAGAGCAGGTGGATACATACCTCTTCTTCTGTCCTGGGATGGGGGGTGCAATTCTGAGGCACATTTTGTGGCTCCCCAGCAGGTGCTGTGGGATTCAGGCACAGTTGCCCACAGAGGAAACCATCTCGATGACGCAACCTTGGACTGGAGTTCCATCCTTTCCTGTCTCATTCTTCCTGGCCACTCACTGCTGTTTCTTGGATTCACTTTGCCTGATAAACTATTACCTTCAAGAAAGATCTAATCCTGAACTCTACCTTTTTGAGGGGCTCAGCCTAATGGACTAGAGTTTTTGCTGTAGCTGTATGGTAACAATGGTTTGATGGAATGTAACTTCAACCAGCAACACTGATCAGATTAGTTATGAAATTTTTGTCTACAACTACTTAAATTGCTTTCTCTTTAGTTTCACTCCAGATGAAGACTAAGCGGCTTAGATGATAACTGATAAAGACAAAGTTGTGATAAAATCCAAATGGGCCTTGTTAAAAGAAGAAAATCCTTGTGAGACAATGGTATATGAAATCAATTGTTTTGGTCTTCTTCTATTTAAGGTTTATATACTAGCAAATTATCAAAGACAAATAGAAGTGCATTTACTTGTAAGCTATGTATTTCTTCTGCTTGCATTCATAAAATATGAGTTTTCATTGTGACATAGTGGAAGTAATATGTTTGAGAACACAAAATCCTTTTTTTTTTTTAAAAAAAAAAAAAAAAAAAAAGACTGGTAAGGGGATCTTAACC